>NC_136487.1:121482682-121577682 GCF_053919585.1 Euprymna scolopes
AGTGGCTATCGTTACAGAAAATGTTTGCATGTAAATCAATATTAACTTTGTCTAACACAAAGCATGTTAAACTCATACGCAGAAAAAACAACACAGCTTCAAAATAATACAAGTGTATACGTTGAAACACACACACACACACACACACACACACACACACACACACACACACACACACACACACACACACACACACACATATATATATATAATTTAAAGAAGTCATATGTACAGAGCCTGTGCTACCTACCTCCGATCCCCCTAAATAATCTACACGGACAAAAAGAATCCACGCAAGAAGAAAAATGATTAAATCATAAGACGGTTGAAATAATTGTTTTTTTTTTTTGTAAATAAACGCAACGTCATTTTTGTACGTGTTTTTAAAATAACATTTCTCTACTGATTTTTCATAATGTCATATTTGGACGAAAAAGTCGACAGGAGTTGTCGAAAATTTCCAATCCAGCAAAATGAGACAAGAAAAAAGAAATACAATTACAAATAGATAACAGTATATATATATATATATATATATATATATATATATATATATATATATATATATATATGTATATATATATATATATATATATATATATATATATATATATATATATATGTATATCCCATTATTATCATAGATTTCCAGCATTCCAGATTTTATTAATATTGACAGTAAGTTTTCTATGTCTTTACTGATATTGCATGTGGAAGATTTATTGAAAAAATATAAAGATTAACTGTGAAGATTAATATCATGAATATTGTTTTCGATTATCTGTTTGTTGCTTATCTTCTCCTATACCATTCCGGTTTGGTGCATTGCTCTCCGACTTAATAAATATTCATATACAGTAAAACTCCGAGGCACAGCATTAAAAATTAGTAACAAAATACAGTACAGTATATAATGCACATGTATATAATCAAATAACATTATAAATAACACTGTAAGGCGGGGCAAATACCGTAATCAGGGGCTGGAATGACATCGTATTCCACGTCGTAACCTGTAAAACTGTATCCTAGGGATACTGTATCTCAGAGTTCTAATGTACTTAGTATCAGAAATACTTTAAGCAAACCACCATTCACTTATATATATATATATATATATATATATATATATATATATATATATATATATATATATATATATATATAGATAGATAGATATTTTAGCAGCAAGTCATTAATCAAGCCCGTCTGATTGAACACGACAGATTTATTTTTTTTGGCGTCATTTTATATAACATGCCTGCCGAAATTAAATAGACCGCTCGGCAAATAGAAAAGATATCCAGAAAGATCGGAAAAAAGAATAACTCTGTCGTGTGTCGTGTTCAATCTGACGTGTTTGAATATATATATATATATATATATATATATATATATATATATATATATATATATATTAAATTGTAATTCAATGAATTTCAAAAATTCAAAAATTTTTACAATTTATTTGCTCTATCTTGCATATCGAGCAATTTTTGATTTAGATGGGATAACTTATAGAATATTACTGCCAGAAATATTTTGTAAACCTACAATCTCACGTTTACATAACCACTGATTGTTAAATAAAAACTATTCCGAAGTATATATATATATATATATATATATATATATATATATATATATATATATATATATATATATATATATATATAAAGTAGAAAAGTCAAGATATTGTAGAATTAAATTTACAATATTTTATTACTGGATTAGAATTTCCATTGATTTAAATCCCACATTCTTATCCCTTCTGCCACAGTGGCAGCCACATTAAATATGAGAGAAATAAAACCTATATTTATTTATTTATTTACGAATATAGTAAGAATTTAATTACTTCTCACCGCATGGAGATGCGACACAAAGTCGGAAGGCAGGGAAAATCAAGAGGAGCACTCTAACCTTTAAAAAATTGTCGGCAATCACTAGCAGGGACACCTCAGCCAATAAGCAATAAACTTACTTCATCTGAAAGATGGGAGGAAACGACCTCGGAGGGTGGACCACCTAGAACTATCCAGGTCTTCACCTCAGCCTGACAGATACAAGATTATTTTCCGTCACACTGTGGCGAGGTTGTGTCCTCAATTGGCATGAATATAACCCACTTGGGCTGAGGTAATTCGGTCTTCTAAATGGAGAGAACTTCACAATATTGCTTCATTAGAAACTTTTTATATTTCTCTGAATATGCCTGACATGAATGCAGCTTTTAACATAATTTAGTTTTTATAAATAAATATTTATTATCCACATACATATATGTTTATACGTTTCGTGGTCACTAACAATAATCAGTTTTATTAACAACAACAATAGAAACCATCATTCGGATAGAGTTAAAGAATATCAGAGGATGCAAGAGCCAAACACCTATTCAGAAAATAAATAGCAACGTTCAGGATGATAGTCTAACTAAAAACCAATGTAAATACTATTTTATGTATTCAAGATCCTCCCATCCTTAAAGCGCAGAGCCAAACTTCAAGTCCTATTGAGTGTTTCATCTTGAAAAGTAGTCTGCCCTTGCTTTATTCTTTTCATCAAGGGAGATAATCCAATAAATATTTCGCATATACAAACAATACAAAGATCAGAAGAAAAAGTAGAAAAGAAACACAAAGTCATTATTCATTAATATACGCTTTTGTTACTTAATACTTGCTATGATAAAAAAGAAAGAAAGAAAGATCATGAGTTTCATAAAAGAAAGTTGGGAAAAAACGAGCAAGAGATAAATGAATTATGTTTAATCAACAACGTAACTAATATTACAGAGAGAGAGAGAGAGAAATTAGAGAAGATAATTTTGTTAATAGTGTGTGTGCATGTGTTTATTTGTGAGTGTTGTGGGTGCGAATAAAAAGTAAGTAAAAAAAAAAAAATGATTTGTACATGCAGAATTGAAATAGGAAGAAAAGAATCTAAAAGACAAAAATGGTTGCGGATCACATTTATAAACTGTAAAATAATTCAAAATGGCTGCAAATATAAGATGAAAGAAAAGAAAAAAAAAACAATATGTAAAACGTCATCATTTGAACAAAACATCCGAAAAAATTTGCATTTTTTAACAAAAGACACATTTAATCATCGCAACGAAATCATATCTTGAAATACTTCAGGCCAGTCAGAAATTTATTGTTAAAGACAAAAATTACTTGAAAAGAAATATTACATAACTGTAGTTATGGTTTAAAAAAAAATATATTTAATTTGATGCAAAATCTGGAGAATATTATAGTAGGTGATGTATTTATCTCCCTCCCACAGCGGTGAAATGATGTGACACAAGGTTTGGAAAATGGGTTTGAAGAGCAAGCGCCCTAGAGCAATTAAAAATTTATATCATCTACCAAATGAATAGTATATAGTGTCCCCCACCCCCTTAAATGCAACTCATGAAATTGTCAATACAATTCACAATCCTTTCTGCCATCCAACCATATTTGGTAGAAATAAACTTTAGTCTCAGTCTGACTTGTCCACCAATATTTTTCATGTTTCACTTACGACAAATGAAATTATCTATCCCACTCCCCCACCGGGACGGATGATGTCACACTTACTACAAATGAAGTTATCTATCTCCCCCATACCCCCGGTACAGAAGAATAGCACTTTGGCCTTAAAACATGGTTGAGCAACTCAGTTGGCATTCCACAGTAGGGGTGCCTCATTTGACCAGCAAAATAACTAATCCTTTCTGAAAGGGAGAAGGCAATCCCTGGGAAGGTGGACCTTCTAAAACTGCACAGGGCCAGCAACATACCACAGTCAACAGGGAAAGGCTATTTTAACAATGGCCTAGATTCTATTGGCTTTGGCGTCGAGAGAACCCCCCGGCAGCAAAATACAGCGAGTGATGCATAATTTCAAAACCTTTTTTCTAGAAGATCTTTGGTCTTATAAGTAAGATCTAATGTTATAATGATATATGATGGTGGTGGTGGTGGTGGTGGTGGGGGTACAACTTGAATGTCTACTAGACACTATTTTTGATTGTCTAAGGTCTCTCTTTACAAGCGTTTGTCAGAAAAACCAGGCATTAGGGTATTTTCTCTGAAAATAAACCCCGACTAAATATTCAAAACAACAAATAAGATTTCCTCGTTATGACCAACCTACACTGGTTTTTACGAGGAATGATGCACCTTCTCCAAGTGATACTCCACCAAACTAGATGAATTCTTGTCCTGGACTCTGGTAAAACCAAGGAACCACAAGAAAGATATACTATAACATATTTAAATTATGTTGCCAGCTTCTTTACTGTCTAAATGCTTGAGAGTTAAAGGAAAACTTTAATGGAATATTTGAATATGTATGTATCTCATATAGAGATTAAGTTTAACCCCAGAAAAGGCACCTCTTGGTTTTTTAGAAGTATATATATATATATATATATATATATATTGCAGAAGATCAGATCAACATCAGTGTCGTCGGTTTCAAATACAAACAAAGGGGACCTATAAATTGTCTCCTTTACCACACTTTCTTCAGAAAATCTGGAAAGGCAGACATAAACAGAGGTTGAAGAGAGTCCGGTAAAGGGGACCAATTGTAGGCCTCCTTTGTTTGGATTTGAAACTGACGGTACCGACGTCGTTTTTTTTTTCTGCAATACATATTTACAAATAAATATCATGCTATTATTTTTGATTTTTTTTTTTAATAATTGATCACTCTAATTACACAAACACGCACGCACGCACACACACACACACACACACAGATATATATGTATGTGCGTGTGTATGTGCGTATGTGTTTATATCTGTTCTCCAAGTTTTAACATAACTCCAGGTTTACAGAGATTATTTTATTTTCTTTGAATATTCTATAAATTTACTCCATTGTAAGGTTACAGAGTCTCTATTTAGATGGATTGTGTGTGTGTGTGTGTTTGTGTGTGTGTGTGTGTGTTTGTGTGTGTGTGTGTGTGTGTGTGTGTGTAAGTCGAATGTTTATTCATAAAGATATACACAAACAAATGGGCCAAAACAAATATATATGATATAGGAATGTTAATCAAACCTGAAAAACAAACAAACAAACAAACAAACAAACAAACAAACAAAAATCTATACTGCTCGTTTCATTTGTACAAATAATAATTTCATTTTTTGAGATACTGAAGGATAGCCAACTGTGTCAAAATCAATGAGACTTATAAGAAATCAATGCAAATTAGGCCCATAAAGATTTTTTATGTACATAAAATGTAGGAAATGTCACATATGATTAATGATAACTACAAAATAGGGAAAGGTTGGTGTGAAGGAAGTGTAAAAATAAGTGCACGGGAATGACGATCACATGTGAAAATCTAAACATTTGGGTAAAACAATATGGCGGCTACTAGCCGATGAGATAACCAAGGGAGACAACTTTTGGAAAGATTTGGGAGGGGGCGGGTAAGATATGAGAGAGAACTTTGAGAAAATAACACACGGAAATACGGAAATTCTAATAAATGAAAAAAAAAAAAAGTAAATGATAAAGAAAATTTATAACTTATAAGATGATAATTAAAAAAAAAAATATAAATGGATTGATTATAAAGAAAGGCAGACTGAGGCTCCATTTTTATTGGCTTTTTCACCTATGAGTACAGGAGGAGGTACCTGTACTTCTTTTCCCTGAATTGTTGTTTCTTGTATAATGCTTAACAGAGATGCATCAAATAATACTTTTTTTAGTCTTTGGTAGGACTTCACAAGAATTGAACCCCAGTCTCTCTCACCATTAGCAAACACTCTAACCATTATATCAAATGGTGTAAGTTTATGATTCTATTTTAGTGTAAAACGAATGATTTATATAAAAAAAACTAATTGGAAGAATATCAAATATTGGGGCGCATAGAAATCATGCAAGACCAAATACTAGATAATAGCAAAATATGCACAAAGTTAGAAATAAAATTTAAGCTCATTTTAGCATTTGCCATGAATATAACAATAAAGCAGAGATAAACTCACAATCTGTCTTCTGTGAGAAAGAAGAAATAGAGACGAGAAAGAAAGAAAAGATCCTCGCCCACTAGATTTTGAAGACGGTTTCGTACTTTGCCAAGGTAGGAAATGTATTACATAAATCATTTTCAATCATCTCATAATAATATTAAATATTACACTGACAATTCGTCTATCACTTTCACCCTTATCCTTGAGTTACTTTTGGTTTTGATAAGTGGTGGCTCATTGGAAGAAAAAAAACAAAACATTACAGGGTGGAACGATAAAATTGTCGCCCTAGAAAAAACGACATGATTTCATTTCCGTTTGATGAAAACCGGTTTTCTTTTTTTGTTGCAGACCATCTACTAGTTAGCCAGTTTTGTATAAATCCCAAGAGCGATCGGAGCCTTCTATCGTATCTGAAAGTGACACAATGTTCAACGAGCGAGATTGGAGATGCACCACTGTACAACTCATGCTCTCTACCTACCCAAGTTATGAAAACAGGACCATTGCCGGCACCCTCAAAATGCATCGCTGAATTGCCACAAATAACAGGGATGTACCCAGGGTAATGAAAACAAAGTTTCCAGCCACGGTTATGGTTTTTGGTGTGGTTTCAAGTGAGGGCCACATCATGCCACCTCACATTTTCAAAGTCAGCTTGAAAGTCAACACCAAAGTGTACCTGGATGTACTGAAGAGTGTGATGATCTCCTGGTGCAATCAGGTGGCCGCTGGCAGACTCTAGGTGTAGCAGCAGGACTCGGCACCAGCCCACAAGTCCAAAGACACCTAGGTTTGGCTTCAGAAGAAATGCTACAACTTTGTACCCATTTTCTCATTCCCCCCCCCCTCTCCTTTGACCTGAACTCACTGGACTACTTCGTTTGATCATACATCAAGAACATCCCCAACATGATCTCCCACAACATCAAAATCAGCCTGATCACCGCCATTCACTGAGCTTCCACCTGCACTTGTGGAAAAAAGCATACTCCCAGTTCCGGACCTGTATCGAGGTGGTGATTGAGGCTAAAGGTGACTACATCAAATAGATGTCAACATAATCAAGTTACCTGAATTGATTTTTTTTTTTCAATAAAAGTTTTAAAATAAAGCTGTTGTTTTCTTCCGAGTGACACTTTCATTGTTTCGCCCTCTACTTATTCCATCTTGGATTTTTGAGTATGGAATGGTCTAGGTGAGAGATTTGAAAATCTGAGGGTGTGATCAGAGAAAGTATTGTTGCTTACGTCATCCATTGTTCGTTAATAAAAAGGTCATTAAGAAAGTCAGATTGAAGCTCCATTATTATTGGCTTTGCAGCTATGCAAGATTTAATTTCTTTGTATGTTTCTAGATTGTGTTGGTGTTTAGATTGCTACTCATGATAGATTACGCCATGCCTCCCACCCACTCTGTGGCCTATCGCAACACTATGTACAGCATAATCACATTGACACACAGGTTTTCATTATATCATCACAGTTAAACAACGTTGAGCCTGGCCAGTACCAGATGAGTGTCTATTTGGGAATACCAAGCACTGTATGTAGGAGAGCACCTGGCAAGAATTGCAAAAGCCTAACATCATCATCTCCTCTGACCGGAATATATATGTGATTGGGGACTGCTTGTGAATTTAATATTCCCTTTGGAAGATTTGATTTATAGCAAGTATGTTAAATACGCGGGCTGTAGGCCGTGGGCCGCATGCGGCCCATTATAGACACACTTGCGGCTGGAATCTTCTTTTCTCCCACAACTCATTGGCAGGGGTTTGGTACATTTCAGTGTAGTAGAAGTGGGAGGAGATAATTTTCAGTCAAGTGAAGTCTTATAAATAAGGCGGTGACAACAGCATATTCTTTTCATTGTTTTGACTCTTGAGTATATATCCGTTAATATCTTATATGTTTTATATAGACTGATATGGTTCTCGGTTGATTGACTGTGTATTACTGTGTCGGATATATACTTGAGAGTCAAAAGAATGAAAAGAATATTCTGTTGCCACAGCCCTAATTATAAAAAAAATAACAAAACATCTAAGCTAAATAATAATTTAGCCTAAATATTTTTTTTGTATGGATGTGCCTAACTACTAGAATTAACTAAATTTTCCTTATTCTGATGTGTAATTTTTACGCTGTTGAAATTATATTTTTTTATCGTATGGGTGTTACCATCCTTTATTTAAAATGAAAGTTAAATAGTAATATTGACTTTTGAGGATTAACTCTCTTTATAAATGTGGTAAAAACTATTTTTTGAACCTGTCTCTATAAAAGATAAAGAATTTATTTAAAACTTTATGAAAGATTAATTTAATTAATTTTTGTTATAAATTAAGCACGGAGCCACTTATTGGTCATTAGTTTTTGTCACATGAGTATTTTTTTAAAAAATTATTTAGATTTTTAAAGTTAGAATTTGACTTTTGAACTTAATGATAAAATTCATTGATTTTTTTTTCATTGTTTTTAACAGCCCTTGTTCAAAAAATAAAAGTATATTTTTCTTTTAAATTTTTTATTATTAAAATTTAGATCTTTGTTGGTTTTATTCAAAAAAAAAAAAATAAAGACTCAAAATGCAATTTTACATATAGAACTGAGCTTTAAAATTCACTGGTCAAAAGATATTAATTTCTCTTTCGGTCTGAGCTGGTCATGTTCAACTTTTGCAGCTGAATACAAATCGACTCCTATAGCCATAAGGAGACTTTGAATTTGACATGCCTGATTTAGAGGAAATCAGTTCAACCAACCTAGGATAAATGCTGCTGACATACACCCTTGCAACACTATTGGATTCAACTCAACTGTGTATGCATAAGGACTTCGATCTAATTCAGCCAATCAGAGCTATTTGTATATGTCACCGGTTCATTCTTTATGTAAAAAGTGACTAAAACTATAATCATGTGACTTTACACCTATCGTGGTGGCAGAATGTGATGTCGGCATTTTGAGGGCAGTGTGTAATCTGAAAAAAGTAACATAGCTTACTAAGACCAGTGAATAGTAATTTCTGTCTTCTTCTTTGAAAAAGAAGAATACTGATTGATAAAAACACCGGTGGGTTACTTCCCTTTGAACAGAGAGACCCAGATAACAGGATATGAACGCATGTTTTCTTTAAGGTGGACCGAATTCCACATGGGCATAATATAAGACAATAAATCCTATACTTACTCTGCTTGGTAGAGACTAGTGATGTGACGATTCCAATATTTTTCCCGATTCCGATACAATTACTGATTCCATACTAAATTCCCAATTTTTGATATAATTACCGATTCCGATTCTGATTCTTTATAAATCTCTGAATACTTAACTATAAAATTGTTATCCCCCCCCCCCGATTACTGTAAAAACGCATGTTAAATATGGAGATATTTTCCTAAATGAAAAAAAAAAAAAAATACACTAGTGGGTGATCATCTATCGATTTTAGTTTTACTAGTAGTTAAAAATCAATAAATATTTATTATTTTATCATTATTACCGGTAAAGGAAGATTTTGTTTTAAACACATTCAAATAAAAAGAACAATTAAAAGAATCGTTTTAGCATCGGAAAATATGCACACATTTTTCTGATATTGATTCCGATATGCCCAAATGGTCCGATTTTTCCGATTCCCGATTCTGATTCCAATTAATCGTTCCATCACTAGTAGGGACCACCGCAAGAACGAGTAAAATCATTTCAACGTATGTTTTATCATATAACATTACTCATCTTCATTGCATTTATCAATGTGTGAATAAAATATATTTTATTTGGACGTATTTTCTCTTTAATCAGTGTGCCCTATGATGTAGAGTTCCATATATATGTCCTTCCTTTGCAGAGAGATAAAAGTAACGAAAAGAAATACAAAACAGACAAGGGAGATTACTCATACTGGTCATTAAACTTGAATAAAGAGAAAGAACTCAGAGTAACTATAAAGACTAAATAAAATAATCCACGGTGCAAAGCAATAATAGCCGGCAAATATGACAGGGCGATAAAAAAAAAAGACATAATGGCATGATTCTGATGACAACCATAATCTGGTAATTATTCGGGGAGGAATAATCAAATCTGGTGGGATGGAAATATTTTGACAGTACACTTATCACAAAATATTAAACATAAATGTTCACAATGATTTGATTGGCAAATCTCTGGTGTTTATTGGGTGATATTGTTGGACATGATGACAGAAAGCTAATATAAGCATTTAAGAGTTTGATTGCATATTCACGTCTGACGTATGAGAACTGTAGCAATTCTATGCTGAAATGTGAAATTATAAAAAGAACAAAAAAACAAAGCATAAATAATGAATGATGTATTTTCATGAATGCATATTTCTGTAGATTTTTGGTCTTAGAGACTCACACTCAATGTTTAACCTTTACAAGTATTACATATTACATAATGAAAGCCGTTGTTTGAAAGGAAAAACTTGAATGACACCTAAGGATCAGAGGTGACCCCAGAATGGAAGTTGGTGAAACCATGTGACCTCTTGACTTGTCTGGAAACACTTCAAGCAAAGGAGACATATTCATTGGAGGGGTGCACAATGCAGTTAGGTATAGCGAGAAATCTATCTATCTATCTATCTATCTATCTATCTATCTATCTATCTATCTATCTATCTATCTATCTACCTATCTGTTGCAGTTCCATAAAAGTCCGGAAGAAGGACATAATTCTGTATTTAATGGAAACAAAATATATTCAACAGGAAATTAAATGCAACAAATAAAGGGTATACATCAGTCCGACTGCCAAGTGCACATGACTTATGCATATGAGACATATTCGCTCAGTTTTTATAAGTGGAAAAATTCATTATTATCCGAAGGGTGGACATACTACAAGACTATCTATCTATCTATCTATCTATCTCACGCACACACACAAGTAGTATGTCTCCCTAATTTTTTTCTATGACTGCTCTTCTCTTTTTAATAAACCTTTTTATGAATTAATATGAACAGCCAAGTGATTTTAACAATGGTCGATCCAGGACCTGGGCTCCCAATAATTTTTTTTTTTTTTTTTTTTTACAAGGAGGTCACCACTTATAAAGGCCCGGAAGCCACTCAGGGATAAGGGTTATTGCATATACAGTACGTTGTACGTTAGTGTTGAGATTTCATAAAGTGTCTACTTAAGGGGGTGGTTCATCAGGAATTTGTTTACGTTGGATTTGAAGACATCCAAGTTGTAGGTGGGAAACAGGCAGACGGAACAGAGTTCCACTGGCGTGCTGTTCTAAGAAAGAAGCTTTGTTCATGGAATCTACGTTTTGATTTAGGCACAGATAGAGAGTGGAGAAAATTATTGACAGTGGCTTCAGCTAGACGGGTGTTTTTCATAAAAGATTGGTGAGGGGGGACCAGAGATTGGAGCTCAGACGAGCACTTGCCATGGAAATAACGATAAAACAAAGACAGGCTCGCAACGTCTCTTCTGTGGGAGAGAGGTTGCAGGGAAGAGAAAAGGGCATCCACCACTAAGCCACAAAATCTATTTTGTACTCTGTCAAGGCAGGATAGGCTGTTTTTAGCAGCTCCTGCCCAGATATGGCAGCAGTATTCCATCATTGGACGTACTTGGCTTTTATATAGATAGAGAATTGTATCATCAGTGAGATATCTTCTGGAGCGGTAGAAGGAACCCACCATCTTTCCAGCGACCTTGGCAACAGACTTGATGTATGTGTTCCATTTCATATCAGGAGTAAAGGTCAAGCCCAGAAGCTTGTCAAAACATTGAGCTTCTCCTAGACGAGAGCCATCCATTACAATTGATGCCAGATCGGGATCAGAGCGTTGATGGTGTAAAGATAGGAGCTTGGTTTTGGATGCATTAAAGGTAACCAGCCACGTCTTCCCCCACTGAACTAAACGCTCGAGATCAGAGGAGAGAGAATCAGAGAGAACTTTGTCATTTACAGCCTTTGATATGTTGCCGTAGATGGTCGTGTCATCAACAGTATAATAGGTATATGTTGCCGGTAAAAAAGTCTACATTTTCTATTTAAAAATTATTAAAACGAACTTATGACTTTTAGTATTAATGTCAGAGTGAGAAAAACTCAACTTTATATATATATATATATATATATATATATATATATATATAGATAGATAGATAGATTAATAATGGAGAGTCGGTATCTGTCTGTCTGAAATCCAAACTATGCTATTACTTTTATTAATTATATTATTGTATTATTTACTCCTTTTACTGCATTTCACTCATATTTCGTTTTCCTGTTATTCTTTCTTTTTTCATTTTCTTTCTCTCCATTCTAACTCCTTTATCACATGCTCTGCATAATTCTTTTCGTTTTCCAAATAGTTACCCATGTACATAAACCTGTCTTTTTGCTATAACTGTCCTTATTTCAATAAATTTAAAATCTTCATTTTGTCTGAAGACATTCGTTGATCTGAAGGAAACTGTAAACCTCTCGTTTTGGATTATTTATACCTGTGTTTAATTTGTTTTTTTCCTTATCCTTTTCACACACACACACACACACACACACAAACACACACACACACACACACACAAACACACACACACACACACACACACACACACACACACACACACACACACACACACACATATTGTTCGGAAATCCACACGGATGATTTGTTTATAGTGGTGAAGGCATTGTGTAGAACCATCCACTCTTTTTGGTAATACTGTTGACCTCCGTCGGTGCAGACAACTGCCACGGGACAGAGTACACAGTAAACCGCAGGGTTTTACATCAGAGTTTCCTTCTAGATACATGTCTTAACAAAGAACTGAGGGTGCATCTCTTCCAGTGAATGAATGCACCCCCAGATAACAATCTGGAAATTTCTACGACTCGGTGCGGTACATACAGCGCCTAGATTTCCCAAATGGTCACCCATCTAGTACTGGCCAGGCTCAACGTTGCTTAACTTCGGTGATCTGGCAAGAACCGGTGTGTCGACATGATTGTGCGGTTTATATATATATATATATATATATATATATATATATATATATATATATATATATATATGTATGTGTGTGTGTGTGTGTGTGTGTGTGTGTGTGTGTGTAACTTTCTTTAACTTCACACAAATACATGTAATAGCTCAATAGCGTTTAATACAACCCATAATATAATATAAATATAATTATTCAGAAAATATTGTAAATTTAATCCAACAGCACTTAATTATCAGACAATTGGTTCTGCCCATTCTGAAAATATATATTTTTCTGATATACAAAATATAAACATTTATAACAAAGGTTTTTGTCAGCATACATTCAACACTATGCATAGAACCCTTATTCCAAATATACTCCCACAACTCTTTGCATGTCATAAGGACACTGCATGACATGCCATTCGACAGCTTTTGAACAATTTTATTACATCCAATTTCACTCACACGACTTGGAATATGCTTTTCACATACTCGCCGGAGTCGGATTAGAACCCTTAACCGATTGATTAGATTGCAGACATTCTAACCCTAACCTCCATAGTTGGAGTAACGGAAATTTTGTGAATATTATGTCAATAGCCAGATTTACCAACATCTTCACTTACCAAACTCTGGAAATTTGCCATAATAATCATTGTGTACATTTTCAGGATGTGTGCACTTGGATATTGACACGCTACCGTATCTGACAGAAACTATGGAGGTGCTTGGGACGACATAGGGTTGAATAATAAATACCGATGGAAGTAAGGGTAACATCCAGGGAACATCGATAAACTGATGGGGATGAGGATGACGAGGAGGAGAAGGATAAAGGAAAACATCTATGACTGAGGGAATTGGAAACAAAAGGTAAATGAAGTGTTAACGGGCGGACAGAAGTGAGGACTATTGAAATGGTTTCAAAAGCGGACATTGGGGGCAAAACATTTATAGAGATTGTCAGATTAGAAGGAAGAAGAAAGAAAATATTCAGATTTGCAGCTCTTTATATTAAATTTTGCAATTCTTATCATTGTGTTCGAGTTAATTTACTCCGACAATTATATATTTTTTTCTTTCTTCCTAAAAAAAAAAAAAAATCAATATTCAAAATTTGTATCTTTTCGTGCGAACGTTCATTCTTAATTGATGTGTTCAATTTAATTTACTGTTATATTCAAAACAAATCTATGAGCCACAGAGAAAAGAAAAGAAGAGAAAAAAAAGAAAAAGAAACGAAGGAATATATATTTTTTTTAATTGGAAGAAAAGAAGAAAGAGAGTAAGAAATTGATTTGCGTACTTGTCTGTGTTGAGAAAAATTTAAGGAAAAAATAAATGTACGAACAGTAATAGAAATGTTTGTGTCAGTCGATGAACCGAAAGAGGCTGAAGACCAAAGACCATTTGATGCTATAGCGAGAAGTTCCTTCATTTATGCTTAGCATTGATACTGAGTTGAACCTGACTCAATATTAAACACAGTCTTATAATATACTGGCAAGCCGCCCGGCGTTGCCTGGTTGCAAAATATGAATAAATATTATATTTTAATTCATGCAGATTTCTTATTTATTAATATAGAGCCAATTCTCTATTCATTATTATCCAATATATAGTAATGATTTCAAAAGTTATTAAAAATGTGACGTGTGTACCATCTGCTAGAATCGAAACCAGAACGTTTAGCGCTCAACCTTATCTCCAACATCGTTACAATCTGAGCTACTGACAGATGGATACAAAAAGGTTAGAAAGTAAGCTACTTTAAGCTATGAATGTTTAATTTTGCGCATGTGCAAAAGTAACAGCAGGAGTAATGTTTTATTCGACTTTTTTTGCTCAAATGTTTTGCTCTGAATTTTGATCTCTTAGCAGCAATTTTTGCCGACTAAAAACCGATTCCAAAATGTGCTACAGGTCTAAATACTCTATATATGAAATTTCAACTTTGTAGGCTAAATATTCAGAGAAGAGTTTGGTATAGACTTTACACACATATACCCACAAAGTGACATATATATATATATATATATATATAAATTAAAAAATATATATATTTAAAAATTAATATATATATACGAGGGACGTGCAATATATATATATATATATATATATATATATATATATATATATATATATATATAATTTAAAAAAATATATATATATTTAAAATTTAATATATATACGAGGGGCGTGCATGACTGAGTATATTAATAAGTTCGTTTTAATAATTTTTAAATAGAAAATGTAGACTTTTAGTATTAATGTCAGAGTGAGAAAAAATTCAACTTTATAGATATATATATAGATAGATAGATAGATTAATAATGGAGAGTCGGTATCTGTCTGTCTGAAATCCAAACTATGCTATTACTTTTATTAATTATATTATTGTATTATTTTTCAATGCTCAAACCGAGGTGGGGGCAATATGAGGCTAGTGTAGTATCTGTTCTGTTGTTATGAAACCATCCTTTTAGGTATTAGGGCGTCTTTTTTGAGGGGGCAGAGCAGTGTAGTAGATATTCGTTGTCATGATACTATTCATTACATCCTCCTTTTTTGGATGAAATAGTGTAGTATCTGTTGTGAAGCCATAAGACATCCTCCCAGGTATTGCCTCTTCCTTTTGTGGAGGGAGTAATGAAGTATCTGTACTGTGAAATGAAACTATCCTCCCAGGCATTACCTTTTCCTTTTCTTTGTGGGGGGGGGGTGCAGCATAGTATATGTTTGTTAGTCACGTATACTATCAAATGCATGCAACCATAGGGAGCATATTTTTTACTAGTTTTATTGATATACAATTGAATGAACGATACAGTGTACAGTGCTCAGGTGCAATATAACTCTGCAAAAAATGCACGTACAATTGTCAGGAACAGTGTACGAGTCGCGATTTATATGTATGCATGTATTTGAAGAGGGGAGAGAAGCATCAGGTGTACTTTTGGCAAATTTCAGGAATCATGAAGGTTCCAAAGAATGCAATATCTTGCCAGCCAACAACTGATGCAGACAGTCTGTTCTATGGTTCAGCAATTGTGAGCATGAGAAAATATTTCCGAAAGTCATGAAAACTGTTTTTTTCTGACATTGTAGGTATGTTCACACGTATAACATCAAAAACGGACTCAGATGAGATGGTTAATAAATTTTTTGGTGTTTACCAAGTCAGTTGCTTCAATCAATTCAATCCCATGGAAGCAAGGGATTAAGAACATGACAGCTGTCAGATGAAGAGATTAGCTTAATTGCCTATCTCTGAATCGTTTCCAGGCAATCAGAATTCTAAGAAAGATGGTAGTTCCAAATTGATGATGTGAATTCTAAGTATCGTTGCACCATAGCTTCAAAGGCAAGTCATGACCAAGATCTTTCGTATTCCCTCTCTTCTGATCTTGAGACCGTGGTGTAATGAGGAAAAAGGTGGTTAGTTAATTTGAATGCATCAAAAACCAAACTTCTCCTTTCATCATAATTGCTCTGACCCTCATCATGGTCCAATTGAAATGGATAGCTCTCGTTTTGGAGAAGCTCCATGTTTTGACAAGCTTCTAGGACTGACCTTACTGCTGATCTGAAATGGAACATATACATCAAATCTATTGCCCAGATCGCTGGAAAAATAGTTAAATCACTCTACAGCACCAGAAGGTATCTCACTGCCGATGCAATCCTCTATCTGTATAAGAGCCAAATACCCCTTAAAATGGAGTACTGTTGCTACAACTGGGCAGGAGTTGCTCGGTGCAGCCTATCCAGCCTTGATAAAGTTTAAAACCGACTTCAAAACCTAGTAGGTGATGCCCTTTTCTCTTCCCTGCAACCTCTTTCCTACAGAAGAGACGTTGCAAGCCTGTTTCTGCTCTGTCGTTATTTTCATGGCAAGGGCTTGACTAAGCTCCAGCTAAACTTCCACAAAAACACTTGACTAGCTATACTTACTATATACGATTTTTCCCATCCTCTATCTGTGCCTAAATCTAAACGCAGATTCCATGAAAAAAGCTTCTTTCCCAGAACTGTCTGCCTTCCTGGTTGAATACAACATGGTAGCCTTCAAATCCAATGTAAACAAGTTCTTGTTAAGCCGTCCTCATAAATAATCAAATTCTACCAAATTTTCATCATTAACGATTACTATACTACCACCTTACGTTTATTAACCTTATCCTTGAGTGTCATTCGGGCCTTTATAAGTGGTGACTCCCAAGTGAAAAAAAAAAGCTGTATATAATTCTAAATAGATAGCCAGAAATGCATAACAGAAGTTTTGCTGCAAAGATAACTTCAGTGTTTTGGACAATTTTAGAGATTTTATTTAATTTGCAAGGAAGTTTTGTTGATATTAATGTTGTGGAGGAATTATATGGACTTTTTTTTTCTGTTTTTGTTTCTGAATTTTTGAGATGAGAATTGATATTTCGTATTATTTGGACTATTTGGATTATTCGTATTATTTGGATTACCAAATCTTATCTTGACTATTATTATATATTCCGGCCAATGTAACCTCCGATCGTCTTCAGGTTTCTCTTGTCAAACTCGGGAATCTTTCTGTTGAACTCAAGACCGATGGCAAAATGGATAAAATACTTGGTAAAATTCAGTTGTAAGTGGCCCTCTTCTGGAGATTGAACGTTGAATTCTAAGTGCAGGCAATACTCAGAATACAATTGAGAATTTCTTAGGACTTCTACCCAGTCATTGTTGACGAAACGAGAACATGCTACTCCTATGGATTAAATAAAAAGGTTCTGTTGGAAATTTCCAAGTTTGACATTCAAGATAAGAACAGCAGTACGAATAATCCAAATAATATGGCTTTTTTTTTCTCCAAAAATACTGATTCATTTGTTCTGAGTTAGCTGCAATTGTTTGTATGTAATTCATTGCTATATTGTATTCAGGTCCGATTTTAGGAAATATTTATTAAGCTCAAGATCTGCCCTTTTCATTTCAGGGCACAGCTTTATGTTATCTGCATATTTCAGTACTGTAGCATTCTTTGAGTTCACAACTATGTCATCAATATATGTAACAAACAGAAAATAACTCATAGTCCTCATATTTCATGAGTTATGTTTCTGACAAAAAGGGAAGAATTGCTGTTTTCTAGTTGAGAATCTATTCCATTTAACATGTTGGCAAGTTTTTGCCTTGAAGTACTATTTTTTTAGTTCTTTACATCAAGTGGCTTCATGTCTTGTATGAAGCGACTTCCATTGAAAATAAAAGGATCCCTGTGGTACACCTAATGACATGTCCTGGTTGGGAATTTTGGGTTTTGTTTTACGACATATAAAGCCTTTTAGAATTATTTAATGTCGAATTCAATCATTTCGATAACAGTTTTTTATGCTTAATATTTTACAATATTTTCTAGATCCTATTTTAATCAATTATCACCCCAAACAAGGCACAGTGCCACTTTGAAGTAGGGGGCTACTATCCGGGACATAAGTTACAGGTGTATTATGAAGAGAGATGAGTAGCAATATATGTGTTCACATTACACTTGAACTTCTGCATGTCTAATTATCTTTGAAATAAACCCAGAAAACTAATATTAATCTTTTAAAGGAGTTTTACAATTAATTTATTTAACTTCTTCAACATTTAGCTGAATTGGTTAGCTCGCCGTGAAAACATTTTCATAACTTTTTTTTTCACGTATACAAATATTTTTTTCCTTTAGGAAAAAAACTTTAGTCTCTAATCTTTCAAATGCAACAAAAAAATAGTCGGAAACCTACCAAAAAATTATGATAAATCGGCTTTCAAAACTAGGTCCCCCTATTTTTGTCCACCCAGTTTTCTACTATATAAATAGTTTCTATTTGATACTTTCTATTTCATCCATTAATTCATTGGATCACTGAATGAAATGAAATCTGTGTATATATTAATGATTCAATAAAACCTTTTCAATTTTTTCTTTTTACAAAGGAGTCACCACTTATCAAGGCCTCGAAACCATTCGAGGATAAAAGTTAATGAGTATACAGTGGTCAAAGGGAACATGTAGTAATCGTGAGTTGTGGAAATTTAGTAAATTAGGGGATGGTTCATGTAGAATTTGTTCGCGTTGGACTTGAAGACAACCAAATTGTAGTCAGTTGGAAAGCAGGAAAATGGAAGAGAGTTCCACAGGCGTGCAGTTCTAAGAAAGAAGCATTGTTCATGGAATCTACGTTTAGTTTTAGGCACAGATAAAGAGTGTGGGAAATTATTGATAGTGGTTTCAGATAGACGAGTGTTTTTCATGAAAGTCAGGACAGGGGGGAGCATAAATTGGAGCTCAGACGAGCACTTGCCATGAAAATAACGATAAAGCAGAGACATGCTCACAATGTCTCTTCTGTGGGAAAGAGGTTGTAGGGAAGAGAAAAGGGCATCTCTCACTAGGCTACGAAGTCTATTTTGAACTCTGTCAAGAGAGGATAAGCTGTTTCTAGCAGCTCCTGCCCAGATGTGGCAACAGTACTCTATCTTTGGACGTACCTGGCTATTACATATATAGAGAATTGTATCAGCAGTGAGATATCTACTAGAGCATTAGAACGATCTCACCATTTTCCCAGCAGCCTTTGCAACGGATTGGATGTATGTGTTCCGTCTCAGATTGGGAGTAAAGGTCAGACCTAGAAGCTTGTCAAAACATTTTAAGAAAGACAACCCTTGGAATGAATGTGGTACTGTGGTGACTGAAATGATTTTAGTTAACAGTAGGATAGACAAGTTTAAGTATTTGTGACCAAGAATAACTAAGGACACCCATTTACGCCACACTTTTGATTGGCTTTGTGCCTAATTTGTTAAATTTGTATTTTTTTAATATATTTTTTGCAAATAAATATTTCAAAGCGTAGTATCTGTTTTGATACTACAATTCATCTATTCTGTGCCTGCTCAGTGAAGGAAAGATCAGGTTAGACTGAGGCAATTTAAAATTTGGTCCCAAAAGACGACCTTTTAGGAGAGCTGTATTAAAAAGCGACCCTCTGTGTCGAAATCTGCCCTCTTGTGGAGAGAAATGAATAGGAACTAAGAGGATGAGTCTACATCCCCTAAAGCCCCCAAATTGGGGTCTCACCACAGAAAGAACTTTAAGGTCATATCCAGGATCAGGAAAGAGATTAAAAGAATAGAATGGAGAAGCATAGGAAAGAAAATAGCAAAGAAAGAAAGAAAGAAAGAAAGAGAGAGAGAGAGAGAGAGAGAGAGAGAGAGAGAGAGAGAGAGAGAGGTTAAAATGTGTGAATAGAAATAAATCATAATAGAATAGATAACAACTTGATTGGCTGAAGAGGGAGGGAGAAAGACTGATAATGCAAATGACTGTTAACAATAAAACTGAGAGAAAGAAAGAGTGAGTGAGAGAGAGAGAGAGAGAGAGAGAGAGAGAGAGAGAGAGAGAGAGAAAGAGAGAGATGAAAATGTGTAGAAAGAAAGAAATCATAATATAATGGGTGATAATTTGATTGGTTGATAGATGTGTGAAAGAGAGAGAGAGAGAGAGAGAGAGAGAGAGAGAGAGAGAGAGAGAGAGAGAGAGAGAGAGAGAGAGAGAGGGGGGTTGGAGAGAGCGGGGGGGGGGAAATGAAGAAAGAGATACTGACAATACCAATGACTGAAAGAACTAGGAAACTAAGACTGAAACTGCGGAAGATATATAAATATATATATAAGCGACTGAGAAAGACACTGGCAATGTTTTTTTTTTTTTTTTTTTTTTTTGTGGGGGTAGAAATACAGAAATGCAACAGCTACATTAAGAGTAGTTGATGAAATTACCACTTCGTTAATGTTGGCAGGATGGGGATAGAGTCGTCTGCCCCACTGCAATTTGAAAACAATCCAGATGAAATCAATAGAACAGTGTTTGCGATTTCAACAAAATAAATAAATAGAATAAATAAATGAATTAATAAATAAACAGTGAAAATGATAATTCATAATGTAATGACAAAAAGATAAAGGCAATGCAAAAAAATAAAATAAAATAAAATAAAATAAAACCAAAAATAAAACGGTTCTATGTTTTACAATCAATGGTTGAATGATAAAGTATGAAGGAAGTGAAAGCTTCACAATGCATGATGGGTAATTATGCTTGGATGTAGCAAAGTTTACGATGATAAAATTAACTTATGACTGCTGATGTATATCAATATTTTTTTATATTGGAAATTTATTTCAGATATATGTAATGTATTAAAACTGCTTGTTTTTGTTGATGCTATTGTTTGCACGGATACTATTTCTAAATTCTCGCTTCTCTTATTTTGTCCTTTAATCATCTCACATTCCTTCAGCACTGTTTCTGACAAAGGGAGAAGAAGTGCTGTGGTCTGTTGAGATCTATTCATATAACGTTTATTGTTGGATAGTTTTTGACCATGAAGTGGTATTTTTGTAGCACCTTACATTAGGTGGCTTTATAGTGCTTTGTCAGGAGCGATTTCATGGAATAATAAAAAACAAAATAAAAAAAGATAAAAAGTAATTTATTTAGCCCACAGGATTGGATATAAACAAAAGACGTCACAAAGTGAAAAATGCGACTCGTTTATTCAAGGATAGCACTTCATCAGACCAAAAAAGAATGGATATTCGATGATGATGATGATGATGATGATGATGATGATGATGATGATGATGATGAGTTTGAATATCGATTCTTTTTTTTGGTCTGATGAAATGTTATCCTTGATTTAATAAAAAATCATAACTCCTGTATTTATTGGTATGGTAGTCTGATTTTCTGTGCCATTCTACAAAACGAGTTTACCATGTTTTGGATTTGGTTCTCGCTGTGTGCTACCCAGGCTGTGTCATCTGCAAATAGCAGTTCTTTTATCAGCTCGTTTTGAGGCTTTATCTTTGCTCTCAGTCGTGCCAAGTTGAACAGTTTGCCGTCAAATCTTGAACGAGTAAAGACGCCTTGATGGAGTTTTATTAGTACCGCCATCTACAGCTATGAAGGACTGCGTGGTAATGGTGGTGGTGGTGATAATGATGATGATGATGATGATGATGATGATGGTAGGTATTGTTTTTCGTCGTTATGTATATTGCTTTTATTTACTGCGTATTGTTTTTATATTAAACTTATTAATAAAAAATATGAGTAGCTAGCATAACATTAACATTAATCTTATATTTTTCATGCAATATTTTACATTATTTTTTAATTATAATAATCACATTTGTTTTTCTTAACGTTAAAAGCGTTTCTTTTTTTTCATTTTTTTTTAAATTAAAAAAGAACATTTAATAATTTTCTAAATAAAAAACAATACGATCATTATCCTCGCTTGTTGATCAAACCAACAGATACATCACTATTCAGATCACCTTATTGCCTTCTTTCTTTTCTACATTCACTCCTGATCACATGATCCATCACCATTACAATTAGCAATATCTACTGTTATGCAAATTTGAGCTCATTTCAACACTAAAAATAATAATAATTGTTTAAACTTTTTTAAAACTCTAGTTCATAAATTAGTTTTATTCATTTAAAATGCCTGGAAGAACTACAGCAAGAATTATTATTGGTTAGTTTTTAAAATTAAAAAAAAAAAAAACTGCTACATCCAAATCTGCGCATGAATTGTATTTAAGTTTCTTTTCATTTAAAAAAAAAAAAATCAAAACAATTAAAGTGAAAAAAAGGAGAAAAAATTTGCATATTTGAAATATAGAGAAAGACATTCTGGGAATAAAAAATTTTTTTTTTTAAATCACTCATAATAATAAAAAAAGTTTTAGATTAATAAGTACAATAAATGGCAATGAAATATAAAACTTGTACATAAAAATCTGGATGTTAAAAAACATATTTCGTTGTTTCAACAATATTATATATATATATATATATATATATATATATATATATATATATATATATATACATACATATATATATATATATATATATATATATAAATGTATATGTATGTATATATATATATATATATATACATATACGTGTATGTATACATATATATATATATGTTTGTGTGTTTATGTGTGTTTTTGTGTGTGTATATTAGTGATGGGACGATTCCAATATTTTTCCCGATTCCGATACAATTACCGATTCCGATTACGAGTCCTTATAAATCTCTAAATATTTAAATATAGAGTCGTTATTTTTTCCGATTACCGTAAAAACATATGTTAAATGTGCACATATTTTCTTAAACGAAAAAAAAACAACGAAAAAACAGTACACTTGTATGAATCATCTATCGGTTTTAGTTTTACTAGTAGTTAAAAACCAATAAATATTTATTATTTTATAATTATTACCGGTAAAGGTAGATTTTGCTTTAAACACATTCAAATAAGCCAATTCAAAAAGCCAATTGAAAGAATCGTTTTGGCATCGGAAAATATGCACTAATTTTTCCGATTCTGATACCCCTAAATGTTCCAATTTTTCCGCTTCATGTTTCCAATTAATCGTCCCAACACTAGTATATATATATATATATATATATATATATATATATATATATATATATATATATATATATATATGTATATATATATATATTTATATATATATTAAAATAAATGCTTTTAAATAAATACAGAAATATAAAAAAAATGTAGCAATTTATTAAGAAAACATGGACGACAAGGAAAGAAAATGAAAAGAATTATTCAAAACAAAATGGCTACGAAAACTGCAAAAGCTCATTTTAAGGCATGGATTAAACATACACTTCAAACAGTATTAATAAAACTTTATTTCAATACATTCAACATTGTTTAAAAAAAAACTTCTTCAATGTAATATTATAAAACAAAACGCATAGATATCAAAGTTTGGATGAAGATAAATAATATGTGTTTTGTACTCATTTATAAGCACTGAAAAAAAGTAACATGTTTCTTGTATTGATCACTCAGATTTAAATTGGCATATATGTTAGTTTTGTAATGAATGTAGATATTCACATATGATTGTGTAATCTAAAATATGGATCTCATTCAAAAATAATTCTATGTCAATAAAAGTCATAATAGTGGTATATATATATATATATATATATATATATATATATATATATATATATAGAGAGAGAGAGAGAGAGAGAGAGAGATAGAGAAAGAGAGAGAGAGAGAGAGAGAGAGAGATACAGCTCTACTTTGTATCGAGCACTTTTGAAAAATATTGTTTCTAATTCATTCTATCAATATGTTTGAACTTAAGTAATATATATATATATATATATATATATATATATATATATATATATATATAATTTTTTAAATACAATTGGCGCTCTCCATAGGGGGGTACCAAATTGGTTAAAAGGAAAATTATTCCCAACTCGCATTTAGGTAAAAATGCACTTTCGTAAATAATCGAATTCATTCAAAACGTATCGCAAAAACAAAAACAAATAACATCCCTCTCTCTCTCTCTCTCTCTCTCTCTCTCTCTCTCTCTATATATATATATATATATATATATATATATATATATATATATATATATATATATATATATATATATATAAAGTAAAACTCCTTTAATTTGAACTTCCTCTAAAGTTGGACTTCCTCTCATTTGGACTTCTTCTAAACCTGGACTTTCACTAAACTTGAACTTCGTCATTGAAATTGTATTAGCATATTTGATGCGGAGTTGCAGTAAAACTGTTTACATGGTTTAGTCAGATATTGCGCAGAAATGTTACTATTGATACTATGTAATTAATGTAGATTAGCTATTGATAATTAATTTACACTAACTTTATTTTTTTTTTCAGATCGCTATATTTAAAATAGTGTAAAACAGCCCATCACAATGCCTTGTAACTCTAAAAGAAAACAAGTGACACTGACTTTACTCGATAAACGTCAAATTATAGAAAAATTAGATGCTGAAAATAGCGTTATATTGGGAGATTATAAGATTAGAAAAAGTACACTGTTTTACATCAAAAAGAAAAAGGAGGAAATATTGAAGGCTGCTCCTTTCTCTTCAAATAAAAGACATGTCAAAAGAAGGACTCTTCACAGACCAAAGCACGTTGAATTCGATCGAATATTACATGAGTAGTTTGTAGCAAAAGGGAATGAAGGTATAGAAATATCTGGGACCATGTTAATTGCTAAAGCAAAATCTCTAAAGGAAGAGTTGAATATCGCAGAAGATATGGAATTCAGGGAAGGCTGGCTTAGGAGCTTTAAGAGTAGACATGGTATAAGACAATTAACAATGTCAGGCGAACAACGGTTTGCTGATACACACGCAGTATCAAATTATTGTGACAACTTCAAGACGATAATTGCCGATTATGGTTTAACACCAGAGGATGTTTACAACGCTGATGAAAGTGGCGTAAATTGGAAGTGCTTACCTACAAAAGCATTAGCCGGATCCGAGGAGCAGAAAATAAAAGGATTCAAATTAAATAAAGAAAGACTAACAGTGATGGTATGCGCTAATGCTTCTGGAACTCATAAACTTAAACTTCTTGTCATCAGCAAATCAAAGTGTCCCCGAGCATTGAAAGTATCCTATTATATTATTATGCCAGTATCCTATTATTCTTCACGAATGGATGGCTGAATCAACAGTTGTTTAAATAATGGTTTTTGCAAGAATTTGTGTCATTTGTCCAGAGGCGTTTTCTTGAATTAGGTAAACCTGATTCAAAGTGCTTGCTTCTGTTGGAAAATTGTAGAGCACATCCTCCTGAGTCAGAACTAGTCATCTTGCGGGAATATTTTTGTGTGCTACTTACCATCTAATGTGACTTCTCTCATCCAACCTATGGATCAAGGGATTATTTGGAACTTAAAATGTTTCTACAGAAATGATTTCATGATGAATATGATAAATAGTATCGTGAGTTAAAGCAATCTTCATCGCCATTTTACTATCAAAGATGCCATATTTTCTCTCGCAAGTGCATGGAATCAAGTTCGAGCAAGCACATTAACAAAAGCATGGCGTAAATTATGCCCAGCGCCAAAGGCTTCTGAACTGAAAGAATCAGAGAATACATCTGATCAAGAAAAAATTCTTGAAACCAAACGGTTACCGACCAACCACGCTGTTCTTAAATCACTTAATGCAAATGATGTTGAAATGTGGGTGCAACAAGATGAGGAAACTACTGAAGGCAGTAATGGTGATGGAAATAGTGACAGCTCCCGTTCTCTTGACCCTAATGTAAATAACCAAGAACACTCTGATGAAGCAATATCATGAGATGATGCAGAAAAGTCTATGGAGACGGTTATAAAATTTCTAGAAAAAAGTCCTTACTTTAGTGACAACTATGTTTTGCAAGCAATGTCACTCCGAAGAGATATAATCATAAAGAAGCTACAGAACCAAGAAATTGTAGATTTTCGTGATCGCTTACGGAATACAATGGCAGTGCCCGAGAGCTCAATCGATGAAAATAGAAACTGCAATGAGACTCATTCAATGAATAAATAAAAAAAAACTGTATTTTACATAAATGTATGATTTCTGTAGATGATAACTTAGGTAATAAATACCTAACAAGTAAGAGTAGATTTAATTTATTTTCAACGAAGCGGATGTTCAAATTATAGGATTTATACTGTAGATATATATATATATATATATATATATATATATATATATATATATATATATATATATATATATATATATATATATATTCCTGTAGAAATATATTTACTTATTATATATCAATCCTTATATAAGAAGCTCAATGTAGTTACAGAGCAATATAGAGAATAAATGACAAAAAGTTATATTTCAAAATTCATGATGTTGACCATCTTATAATTTATTTCTTTAATTCAGTTGACTTATACAAATCAACTAAAATAAAGGAATAAATTAAAAGATGGTCAACATTATGAATTTTGGAATATAACTTTTTGTCATTTATTCTCTCTCTCTCTCTCTCTCTCTCTCTCTCTCTCTCTATATATATATATATATATATATATATATATATATATATACATATATGCATATATATATGTGTGTGTGTGTGTGTGTGTGTGTGTGTCTACTATTATATAAAAGTCACTTTGTGTGTGTGTGTGAGTTCCGTCCTCATAGGTTACGAAACGACTGAGTCTATTTTTGCAAATTTCGCATAAAGCTAATTTATATGTCCGGCAGTGTTCTTAGATATGTTTTGTACAGAAATTCATCCGATAAAGTATCGAAAATCGAAAAAAAAATCCAATCTTAAAAATAGTCTTTCTCTTTTCATAGATAAAAAGGAATTAATTTATGTTACACCGGTGTAACGTTGGCCGGGATAACGTAAAATATTCCCCTGTAAAATTTTTTTCTATTTTATCTATGAGAGAAGAAAGACTATTTCTAAGATCGACAAGCCCAAATATCGGCTGACGTGATATTATAAACAAACCCAGACAGAATTTAATGAACGACATTATTATTATCAAATTTTGTTTTTTTTTTCAGCGAATTAGTCCACTGGGCAAATTATTCCTCGTAATATGTATTATTCAATAGAGGATTAAATATATAATAATACATATGCAATTTGCATAAAGTAAAATATCATGTCTAAGTTTATTGTCCAACCGGACAAGGCCGAGCGTCCAGCTAGTATATATATATATATATATATATATATATATACACTTGTGCCCGATATTATTCATACCCCCCCCCCCCCTTGAAAATTGAGTTTATTAGGTGTAACTTTGTAAGAATTTATTGTTTACGTCCATATTGATACATATTCTTAATAAACCTCTTCTGATCATTTTCGTCATTTTAAAATCTCGGGATACTTGTAATAAAAGAAATATACAGCTATTTATAAAATCTGCAATGTTCAAAAATAATCATACCCCCCTTATTTTTTCAGTATTAATCGAGTTTCTGACTGTTTGTTTTCTGTTTGATTCTTATTTTGAATGCTTTTATACAACCTTTGATTAATTTCATTTCGTTTTTTGCATTTTTCAGAAATTAAAATGATATCAACTGAAAACCAATAAAAGAATAAAAATTATTAGAATGGGGAAGAAAAAAGAGCTTAGTAATGATCTTAGGACTAAAATTGTGAATTCACATAAGGATGGTTTAGGTTACAAGTCAAGTTCCAAGAAATTTGAGGTCCCTACAGCAACAGTACAGAGCATCATCAAAAAAATCCAGAGCCACCACACAACAAACAACTTGATTGGTAGAGGAAGGAAAAGGAAACTGTCTGCTAGAGCCACCAGGAATATTGTAAGAAGTGTTAATGCAAATCCAACCACCACTACTAAGGACATTTTAGAAAATCTGGAGTCTTCTGGCATAAAAATATCAAGGCAAACATTGCAAAGGACTCTGCACGAAAATGGTCTGAAAGGAAGAAGACCAAGAAGGACTCCATTGCACACCGGAAAACACCTTGCAGCACGTCTAAAGTTTGCTAGGACCCATGTGAATTCTCCAGAGTCCGTTTTCTCAAGTATTTTGTGGACTGACGAAACAAAAATTGAATTGTTTGGCCATATGGATGCTTCTTACGTTTGGAGGAAGAAAGGAGAAGCTTACAACCCAAAGAACACCATACCCACGGTGAAACATGGTGGTGATAGCCTAATGTTTTGGGGCTCCTTTTCGGCTAGTGGTCCAGGTAGTTTGGTCAAGATGGATGGAACCATGAAGAAGGAGCAATATTTGGAGATACCCCAGAAAAACATTAGACAGGATGCGGAGAAGCTCCATTTAGGACCAAACTGGGTCCTTCAACAGGATAATGATCCAAAACATACTGCCAAAATAGTCAAGAAATGGTTTGAGGATAATCAAATTAATGTTTTGGAATGGCCTAGCCAGAGTCCCGATCTGAACCCTATCGAAAATCTCTGGCACATAGTGAAAACTGAGGTTAAAAAGCGGAAACCTAGAAATTTGAGGGATTTGGAGAACTACTGCATTGAAGAATGGTCAAAAATCAGTATTGATGCTTGTAAAAACCTTGTTGATAAATATCCCAAACGGTTACAGGCAGTTATTAAGAATAAAGGGCATGCTATTGACTATTAGTAAGAGAGGTATGAATAATTTTGGACTAGTGCCATTATTGTTTTTCTTAGTATAATGTTTCAAACTTGCATAATTTATTTATTTGTTGAGTTTAAATTAAATGCTTATGCTTGATTTATTGTTTGAAAGCCCTTTAATATTGTCTACCTTCTGGTGTGAGCAATATTCTTATAGAAATCTCAAAGATCCGAGGGGTATGAATAATATCAGGCACAAGTGTATATATATATATATATATATATATATATATATATATATATATATATATATATATATATATACTAGCTGGACGCTCGGCCTTGTCCGGTTGGACAATAAACTTAGACATGATATTTTACTTTATGCAGATTGCATATATATATATATATATATATATATATATATATATATATATATATATTCGTTTTTAGAAAGTTCTACTTTGTATTGTGTACTTTTGAAAAAATATCCTATTAATATATTTTGACTTAATTCATATATATATATATATATATATATATATATATATATATATATATATATATATATATATATATATATATATATGTGTGTGTGTGTGTGTGTGTGTGTGTTGTGTGTGTGTGTGTAAATATAAATTAAGTCAAAATATATAAATAGGATATTATTTTTCCAAAGGTCTCTATACAAAGTACAACTTTATAAAAATAAACTTACAAACAACAAAAAAATAGTTGCTATTTCCTCTGAGGACTTAAGGGCAGAACAGATTTATTGATTGATATAATAATTAAATGAATGATTTTTGCGTTACGAAACAGGTGCTGTCAAGAATTGTGAATGTCAACGTACTTAAAGGAATAAATTGTAACATGGAGAACATTATGAACTTTGAAATTTGGAATATAGACTTTTGTCATTTGCTTGTTATGTGCTCTGTAATTACATTGAGCTTCATGATTTAAGGATTGGTATGAATAAAAGGTGAAATATAATTGAAAAAAAAACATATTTCCATATGAACATATATATATATATATATATATATATATATATATATATATATAACTACTTCATTTACTCACATAAATTTAATATACGAAAGTATAGATTTATGCGTAAACTTTAAGTATTTACTTCAAAAGTGCTCAATACGTAGAGCTCCTGACGAATCCTATAAGTGGATGAAACGCAGAATATTCAGTGTAGCTTAATCGCCATATATATTTTATAAATTACTATATATATATATATATATATATATATATATATATATATATATATTATTTTATGTATTTTATGTAAATATTTTCAGTATCTACTTTGATAGTGCTCGATACGTAAGTAGAGCTAGGTACCAAGTTTTGAAAATATATATGGAAATGAAGCTACACGAAATTTTCCTTGTTTAATGCTCGTGAGGATTCGTCAGTCTGACGAATCCTCACAAGGATTAAACAAGGAAAATTCTGTGTAGCTTAATTTTCGAAACTTAATATATGTGTGTGTGTGTGTGTGTATTTGTTTGCTTGTGTGTTTATATATATATATATATATATATATATATATATATATATATAAAATGAATATAATTTAATATATATATATATACATATACACACACACACACACACATATATATATATATATAAAATGAATATAATTTAATATATATATATGTATATATATATATATATATATATATATATATATATATAATGAATATGATTTCAAATAATAATACTATTGACGCCAATGTAGATCCATTAGTAATCAACAAAAAGCTGCAAATAATATATAAAAATTATAAAAACATATTGCAAATTGTGTACCTGTCTGCCTTAAGATGGGTAATATATATATATTATTTCGTTGATGAATATAAATATCTTATAAAATACAAAATTCAAAATATTTCATTCACTAACATGTTTTGACCCCCAAAAATGGCTTCTTTGGAATGGTAGAATTAGCATAATCCAAAAATATTCTTCATTTCAATTTTGACCTTTTAGAGTAAGCTAATTTGGAGAAGAAAAATGGCAGATAAGTAACTTAGAACAGAATATATATATATATATATATATATATATATATATATATATATATATATATATATATATATATATATATATATATATATATATATGTATGTATATATATATATATATATGTATGTATATATATATATATATATATATATATATACACACACGCAATAACTGTGTGTATATACACAGAGGCTTAAAACAGCTTTTTTCCATATTGTACTATTTTATCAGACACACACGTACACACACAAAACATGTTGGGAATAATTGAATACATCACGTGTTTTTAATTGGTAATGACCAGTGCTTTCACCCCCTGATTGCTCGTCATGTGGATGCCTTGTTTTCACGGACTGCTCGACTCTAGACGTGAAAGTACTATTCGTGAGTAATTACAGGACACGCACTTTATTCAATGATTATAGCGCTATTTGAAAAAGCAGCGAGCAATGCATACGACTGTAAAACCGAAAATTTGAACTCACTTAATAGACCAATACTCCTACCTATCGGCACACACACACACACACACACACACACACACACACACACACACACACACACACACACACACACACACACACACACACACAATGCTCTCTCTATATATATATGTGTGAGTGTGTGTGTATATATACATATATTATATATATATATATAATGAGTGAGAGATAGAGAGACAGATAGATAACTAATGCTTAGATGTATATAATGCTCGCCATCTCTCTCTCTCTCTCTCTCTCTCTCTCTCTCTCTCTCTCTCTCTCTCTATATATATATATATATATATATATATATATATATATATATATATATATATATATATATATATAGTGAGCCAAAACTAGGTGGTCATTAAAAACATTTATTTAGAGATCTTGTATACTTTCAACTACCGTACTTTGGGCCAAAATTGCGCCGAATCCGGGTATAATTGCGCCAACTAAAAAAAGTGCTCTTTATATGTCTTGTTGCCAAAAGAGCACTTTTAGCTAGTTGGCGCAATTACCCTGGACTTGGCGTAATTACCCCAAAGTACGGTATATGTAATAGAATAAAAATGCTAATGATTATGAAATGTTATTTATCAACGCAAGTGCTCAAACTGTTTTACTTATTGATTTACACAGCTTTGAATTTGCCTCTTACGCTTCGACAAACATTTTCTTCTTTTGGCTCACCCTATATCTATCTATCTATCTATCTATCTATCTATCTATCTATATATCTATCTATTTCTCTCTCTCTCTACATATACATATATATATATATATATATATATATATATATATATATATATATATATATGGAGAGAGAGAGAGAGAAAGAGAGAAAGAGAGAGAGAGAGAGGGGGGAATGTGTAATATTTTGCTGTTATGTGCTTAGCGATAACTTTATTACTGGTATTAATTAGTTAAGGTGAACTAATTAAGAATAAATATCGCTAAAACAATAACAACAAAAATTATTTCGACATGAATTAGTAAGCGATTTACTAATTAGCACGTCATTTCAGAGAGGCTCTTCTTAGTGTATATAACTGTTTATTCATATCAAAATGTTTAGCTACACATTTTCAAACATGTTTCTATTCTAGCTGGAAACTAACTAAGCTTTTTCAGACTACTACTTGGTATGGATACCAATTTTAAAGTATACTTTAGCAGCAGGTTATTATTCAGACATATCTGATTGAACACGACAGAGTTAGTCTTTTTTCCAATCTTAATGGATAGTTTTTCAATTTGTCAGGCGATCTTTTTAATTTCAGTTGGTAACTTATAGAGAATGTCGCCCAAAGGTTGTTTTTCGGCCATATTCTTCTCGAACGCTTTCTTTCGGTGCATCCGATTATCTTCAGGAGCAATTGTTGTTGTTTTCGTTTTCTTTTTCTATTTCTATGAGGCTTGCTGTAATTATAGTTGATTAATTAATTAATTAATTAAATTTTATTTTTTATTTTAATTAGTCATATATGTGGGTGCAGGAGGGTGGGGTCAATTATTTTTTATTTTATTTTGAATTTCAATTTTCTCATTGAATTTTCTCATTCATTTAGTTTTTAGTTAGTTATTAAATATTGTTAGTATATTTGTTCCGGTGTTAAATTAGATCCGGTTCAAAAAGGGTTGTCGTTTTTTTTTATAAGTATGGTTTCTAGTAATTTTAATCGCCGAGTGTAGTTGTTAATGTATCTATTTCTAATGTCGGACGACTGTAGGTTTTTATCGTGGGGTGTTAGATATTGTTTTATGGCACTATTGTCAGCAAAATGATAGGTTAGTCGTCGGGAGAGTGTTGTTGTTGTATGGCCTATGTATGCATTGTATGACTATTTAGAGTGGGAGGCATTCTTCGAAGGGGCAAATAAATTCATACACTACATTAGTTTGGTTTAGTGTGGTGTTAGTGTTGTTATTGCTTTTGATTATTAAATTGGAAGTTTTAAATTTGGTATAATATATTATTAGTTTAATCTTTTTGTTTTGGTCGGTGGGTCTGGTGGGTAATTAGGTTTGTTATTATTTTTTCATCTATTTTTTAGTTAGTGTGTAATTGGTTTTTATAGCATACTTTGATAGTGTCATTTTTGTTAGGGTTAGAATTTATGTTTTTATTGTGGAGTGAGTTTAAATATAGTTTTATGCGTTTATCCGCGATTTTATTGGGAAAGTTATTATTTATTAGGGTTTGTTTTATGTTTGTTAACTCTTTGTAAAATATTTGTCGAGTTGATGCTATATTGTATGCGCTGTGAATCAAATTTTTTATATGAGCGGTTTTATATTTTTCCGGGCATTTACTATCCATTAAGATCGGAAAAAAGAATAACTCCGTCGTGTTCAATCAGATGTGTAGCCAATTCTACCCTTTGCGACCAAGGCCGCCAACCCCCAATATTTCCTCCTGTATCAGAAAACACACTATATGATATACAAATATCTGTATGTGATGTTGTCAAGCTAATCAAAAACTTTGATTCCAGTAAAGCAACCGACCCTGACGGTATTCCAATTATAGTACTCAAAAAACTTCAACTAGAACTAGCACCTATACTTACAAAACTGTTTAAACGTTGTCTTAAGGAAAATTGCTTCCCATCACCCTGGAAAATCTCATCAGTATGCCCTGTATTTAAGAATTCAGGTGATCGTTCATCCCCCTCTCAGTACAGGCCAATAAGCCTCCTGTGCGTCATGAGTAAGTTGCTGGAATCTGTGTTAAATAGAGAAATAATCAACCATCTCAGCAAAAATAACATTCTTAGTGACACACAATATGGTTTCCGTTCTGCTAGATCTACAGCAGATGTGCTTACAGTTATATCTCATAGGATTAGCGAATCTCTCGACAGAGGCAACCTTTCTAGGGCAATGCTCTTGACATATCAAAGGCCTTTGATAGGGTATGGCATAAAGGTTTACTTCACAAGATCTCCAGCTAAGGTATAGCTGGAAATGTCTTCTCAATTATTAAATCATTTCTCTCTGATAGGTTCATAAGAGTAGTAGTTGATGGGCAAAAATCAGAAGCTCACAGTATAAATGCTGGAGTCCCTCAGGGGTCCATCCTGGGCCCAATTCTTTTCCTTATCTACATTAATGATCTTCCAAATCACATCCTTACATCATTCGTAGACATTTTTGCTGACGACACTACCATCTATGGTAGCACATCTAAGACAGTAAACGACCAAGTTCTCTCCGATTCTCTCTCCTCTGATCTTGGGGAAAGGAGTGGCTGGTTACTTTTAATGCATCTAAAACCAAGCTTCTATCTTTACATCATCAACGTTCTGATCCCCATCTGGCATCAATTAAAATGAATGGCTCTCGTCTTGGGGAGGCCTCAAGTTTTGACAGGCTTCTGGGCTTGACCTTTACTCCTGATCTTAAATGGAATACGTACATCAAATCTGTTGCCAAGGCTGCTGGAAAAATGGTCGGATCTTTCTATAGATCCAGTAGATATCTCACTGCTGATGCAATTCTCTATCTATATAAGAGCCAGATACGTCCAAGGATGGAATACTGTTGCCACATCTGGGCAGGAGCTGCTAGAAAAGACTTGTCCTGCCTTGATAGGGTTCAAAATAGACTTCGTGGCCTGGTGGGAGATGTCCTTTTCTCTTCGCTGCAACCTCTATCTCACAGAAGAGATGTTGCGAGTTTGTCTCTGCTTTATCGTTATTTTCATGGAAAGTGTTCGACTGAGCTTCAATCTATGGTCCCCCCTCGCCAAACTTTCACAAGAAACACTAGACTAGCTGAAAACATTATCAATAATTTCCCCACTCTTTATCTGTGCCTAAACCTAAACATAGATTCCATGATCAAAGCTTCTTTCTTAGAACTGCACGCCTGTGGAATTGTCTTCCGTTTTCCTGCTTTCCAGCTGTCTATAATATGGTTGTCTTCAAGTCCAACGTGAATAAGTTTCTGATGAGCCGTTCCACTTAAGTTAACAAATTTACCGAACTTCCATTACTATTGATTACTATAGTGTCCTTTTGACTACTCTACACTCTTTAACCCTTATCCTTGAGTGGCCGATCGGCCTTGATAAGTGGTGACGCCTATGAAAAAAAATATACATATATATATATATATATATATATATATATATATATATATATATATATATATATATACTCTGAAAGTGGAAATCCATTTCCATTGACCTTAATTAATTGTGGAAATTCTTAATTACTTTATTGAATATATACATTATAAAAAGGGACAAATCGAGTTATGTGTTCATCAACGTTTCATCTTTATTTCGAGACTTTCTCTGGATGAAATAAAAACGGAACGTTGATGAACACATAACTCTGTTCGTTCCTTTATATTTCTCTATTTCGTCATACATTATCTATCTCATCATACATTATAAGTATATATTTGTTTACAAACGTATGTATGTGTTTATATATATATATATATATATATATATATATATATATATATATATAACTACTTCGTTTACTCACATAAAATTAATATACAAAAGTATAAGTTTATGCGTAAACTTTAAGTATTTACTTCAAAAGTGCTCAATACTTAGGTAGAGCTAGGTAGTAAATTATAAAATATATATATTCGTCGTTTCATCCTCTCTAGGATTCTTCAGGCTTATCTCTGTGCATGTGTGTGTGTCTCTCTCTCTCTATATATATAAAATATAAATATATATGTATTAGTATTTCATGTATATACATATATAATATAAGGTAAGATAATATATTTCGTGTACATATTGTCAGTAATTACTTCAACAGTGCTCAATATGTGAGTTAAGTTTAGTATTGGTATGAACTATAGCAAGTAAACTACACAAAAAACGTTCAATTAGACGCGGTTAATAATATAAATAATTCTGATTCGGTCGTTAGGTCGAGTAAACATTACCTTGATATAAAAGCAATCACAAATCATCCACAAATTTAGTCTGGCGCCTTCAGGAATGATGAAACACAAAACGTTTCCGTCTAGTTTACTTGCCTCCCCCCTCTCTTTATATATATATATATATATATATATATATATATATATATATATATATATATATATATGTATGTGTATATATATATATATATATATATAGAGAGAGAGAGAGAGAGAGAGAGAGAGAGAGTGTGTGTGTGTGTGTGTGTATCTGTGTTTCGTATGGCAATATGGAAATAGTAAACATTAATAATACAGAACTAATTAATATAACAAACACTGACATCTCACATTAGCTGATTAGCAACAGTAAAAACAACTCTACATAAATAACTAATATCTTTAGGAATTCAAGGAAACAGAAAGTAAGAAATTAAAAATAAATGAATAAGGGATAAATGAATAAAAAGGGGAGTTGAAAAACCAAACAGACCAAAATAATAATTAAAAAAAAAACAAACAAAAAAAAACAAAGCAAAAATATAATAAAATAAAGGAAAGAAAAATAAGGGAGTTGTCTCCCCTTCTTTTTTTAGATTAAACAAACCAAAGAAAATGTAAATATTATCTGGACCAAATTTTCCTTTACAGTAATATTTTTTTCAGATTTTGATTTGCTTTTGCCGATTTTTTGCTTGCATTATGTATTAGCTTAATGAAAATGTTATATATATATATATATATATATATATATATATATATATATATATATATATATATATATATATCAACCTTTCTTCTGAGATAAAATGTACAAAGGAATTGTTTCTTACATGTGTATTGTATCTAAAATTCTTTAGAATAAAACTTTGGCATACATCTCAATCAAAAGCAAATAGTCAAAATAAACACACACACTCACACACACACACACACACACACACACACACACACACACACACACACACACATATATATAGTAATTCGAAGACAGGCTGTTTCACTGTATCACAGCTTTTATGTGTAGCTAGATAAGCAAGTGATATAAACTAATAAAAAAAATTCCCTGCTGTTTAGCAAACTTCTGTTTATTTATTTGGATTTTTATTAGTACAGCATATTTCGAGCACTTTTTTATTTATTTTTTTATTTATCAGCCTTCAGTGAATTCGTTTTTAATATATATATATATATATGTGTGTGTGTGTGTATATACATACATATCTATCTATCTATCTATCTATCTATCTATATATATATATATATATATATATACATATATATATATATATATAATTATTTCAACAGCCAAACAACGTCGCAGCCGACAAGATCCATAGCAGCCAACAAACCAGAAGTTCAAAACTCGAGTTTCGCCTTCATTTGGTCTCATCAGTTAGACATAACCGGACTCGGAATTTGAAACCCGAGCATCTTGCATGCGATGCGAGCACTCTGCCACCTGAGCAATTGTGCCGCACACAAGAAAGTCTAATAAATAACACAGATCAAGCAAACCACGGGGAATCCAACTATGGAATGGACCTACTGTGTCTAACTGATCAGCCCAAATGAGACCGAAACCCGAGTCTTGACTTTTTGGTTTGTTGATTGTCATGCCTATTGCAGGCTGCGACGTTGTTTAGCTGTGGAAATAATTCTATAATCTCTCACATTCTGAAAATTATATATATATATATATATATATATATATATATTTTATCCACACCACAGACATTCACACACACACATACACATACACACACATGTATATATTATATCATAAATTGCAAATATCTGACGTATTTTGTATAATACATTTTTAAAGCAGATATATTATGTTTAACGAAGAATTTTTATCAATCTTTTATTGAATGAAAATTATATATATATATATATATATATATATATATATATATATATATATATATATATATATATATATGTTTCTGAGATTTTCTGAAAAAAATGTCACTATAATGAAAAATTACAGGTCCATGATAAAGTCGACTAAAATTAATAAATGACATAGAACCACTGCATCTATGAGGACTAAGGTAGCCACGGTATTTGTCTGGTGAAGCCAGCACCTGGAGAAGCAAATGGGAGACCTAGATGTACATACTGGTATAATAGTATAATCTGCATATATATATATATATATATATATATATATATATATATATATATATATATATATATATATATTATAAAATATCAACAACAGACGCAATTTTGCTGTATTATGGCTCTGTAGTGTGGCTAGATGTTATGAATTTTCATGCTGAAATTTAAAACAACTGACTGATCAGAAAACCAAGCATTGCTGGTTATGGTTGGATGTGAGCTGGCGTCTAAGTTTTGAATTTCAAAATTTCAAGATTGATGCCTTTGCTTTATCTAGCCACACTGGTGAGTTGTGAACAGGCGAAACAGCTGTGTGTTGATTTATATATATATATATATATATGCACACTGTATACCAATACCTGTATGCTTGAGAGGGGTTCGCAATGAAAGGAACAAAGACATACTGCAGGAATCTCAATAACTAAGGAAGGATCCGTGAGAAGCAGATGTAATGATGTATGATGAGGAAGCTGAATATGAATGCAAGACAGATGTCACATGGTAAGCGGCGGCACAAGATGTATGATAAGGTGTTTCGGCGAGTGAAGATGGGTGATGCCGCATGGAGGTGGGGATAGGCACAGGGGATTTGATTTATCCACATGATGTCAGCATAAAACTCTTGGCCTCATCTGGTTTGTAACAAGTAAGCGGAAGGTGAGGGGGCAGGGGACAAGAACAGCAATCAATAAAAATATAAAATTGAAAAAAAAAAAAAATCAAACAACTTTATGTATATCTATAATATCATTGTCACGTGTTATGTCATTCTGCAAACCGTTTCTAATAATTATTTTAAAAGAAGAGACCGAACAAAAGATTAAATTATGCCAGTCCTTTCTAGACTTTGTGATTGTTTTCTTCTATGTACTTCACCCCCAAAACTTGGGCACTAAGTAAGGAGATGTTTGTTCACATTACATTTAAATTTCTGCATAAAACTCTTGGTCTCATCTCGTCTGTAACACTATGCACCAATACAAACTGTTTCTCAAAACATGAAGCGCTACATGGAACCAAGAACATTGAAGCCGCATATCTATAAGTTTTATAACCCCACCCCCATCTCCCCCATTACCACATCACTGCCCCATCTCCAAAAAAAAAGAAAAGAGTGAAACCAAACAGCCAAGTAGAGAAGGAGGAAGAAAAGGCCGAGGAGAGAGCACTAACCAGACCTCTGCTGGAAAAGTGTAAACAGAACTGTGTTCTTGGGGAGGCTTATTGTCACTCAAATTTCAGTGAATACCAATAGCCGCTGCCAACGAGGAATCAATTGCAAGCAGCTGTTGCAATAATGCAAATTTATTTGCAAATACTATCGAAAGAAGTGAAGATTACTGAAAATCTGGGGAGACTTGTTGTCACGCGGCTTTCAGGGAACACCAAAGGCTGTTATCTTTGATGACCTGTGTGAAAGCTCCTTGTGAGCCAATAATAATAATAATAATAATAATAATAATAATAATGAAAACTAATAACAGTAATAATAATAAAATAATGATAATAATAATAATAATAATAATAATAATAATAATAATAATAATAATAATAATAATAATAAATACAATAGTAAACGGCTATTGTGATTACGCGAACTAATTTGATTAAAAGAGATGGTGAGTACAGGAAATCTGAGGAGACTTGTTGTCACTCAGACTCCAGGGAACATCATAGGTTTTTCTCAAAGAGAAATCTTTTATGTTAACCTAATATATTTCAGAGATATTCTTGCGTTGCCTACGCACAGTTCAAACATTTCAAAATATAACCGTTGAAAACAACGCATGGATCTTTATGTCTGGTATTCTGCAAAACCACTTGTCCAGCACCCCCTCACTCACCCACCCTAACTGAAACTTTTAAATTAAATAAAATGAAATGACAACTTAAGCAAAAGTTACGTTTAAACCAGGACCAAACTCAAAGAAAACCAACATGCCCCCTCCCTTACGAATATAAATAACTTAGAACTAACTTAGATGATGTTGAGTCATTTCTCCTTGTAAACACCCCGGAGATCTTAGCATTAAGTGAAACTAACCTTCACTCCTCCATTCCCTCTAACCACTTTAACATGCCTGGTTATCTCCCACTCTACCGTAAGGACTCAGACAGACATATGCATAGGCTTGGAGTCTATATTCGTAACACCCTCTCGCTGACTAGAGAAATAAAACTAGAATCAGACGACCATGCCTTTGTGTGCTTCAGACTAAATATGCAACACAATATTAGCTACTTGTATTTTCTCTACCGCTCTCCCTCAACCTAAGTCTGTACCCTAATAAACAAAGTCTCAGACAGCATAGATATAGCACTCTCCCTCGATACTAGCGCACAAGTACATGTATTTGGTGACTTCAATGTCCACCACAGTAATTGGCTTGGATTCTCTAATCACACAGACGTAGCTGATAGCACAACACATAGCTTCTCTATATCCCATTCCCTATCTCAGTTGGTTACATTTCCGACACGTTTCCCAGACCAGCAAGATCAACATGCCTCACTTCTAGATCTCTTTCTGACAACGGTTCCCAATGATTGTATAACAAATGCCCACAGCCCACTCGGGAATGCTGACCATGCTGTGATAATGGTAGAAATCAGCCTAAATTCTCGCCCTAAAACTGAAGACCCACTACTCAAAAACAACGAGGTATTACAAAAAGGCTGATTGGGAAGCCATCAGGGAACTCATCAGAGATGCCCCATGGCAAAATATCTTTACTCTTCCAGTAGAACAGTGTGCAAATGAGACCACTGAATGGTTCAAAACTGCAATTGAAGCACATGTTCCCGCACGGAAATTCTATAGCAAGCCCCACTCTCCCCAATGGTTTACTTCTGCTTGTGCAGCTGCCATTTATCAAAGGCAGCATGCGTTCTGCTAATTCAACCGACATAAGTCCATCTCAAATAAATAGAAGTATATAGAAGCTAGAAATAATTGTAAGAGAGTGATAGAGACAGCTAAGACAGATTACTCTGAAGCCACTAGAAAACACATCGAAGCACAGAAATTAGGAACTTGAGATTTTTGGAAAATCTACAACAGCGTAGTAAATAATGGGCAGCCAACTATTCCCCCACTATCAAACAATCATGAGGTTGCTTGCATGGCAACTGACAAGGCTAATCTGCTTGCCAGTCGGTTTGCCTCAAACTTCACACTGGACCAGGTACATCCCTCCCTGATTTTCCTCTGCGAACAGACGCCACACTAGACGATTTGAAAATCACCCCTTCTCAGGTACATGCTATTATAAAAAACCTAGACACCTCAAAAGCACGTGGACCAGATCTCATCCTGGCTGTGCTATTAAAAAAATGCTCTGCCGCGGTTGCTCCAGTTCTCTTCAAACTTTACAATAAATGCCTTAACGAATCTTGTTTTCCCGACTGCTGGAAAACCGCTTCTGTGGTATCAGTCTTCAAGAATTCTGGTGAAAGAACTGACCCACTAAATTATCGCCCCATTAGCCTCCTTCCGCTTTTCGCCAAAATATTTGAGTCCTTAGTTAATCAAGCCCTAGTCCAGCACCTAGCTGCTAAACTCCTGACTGACAAACAATATGGATTCAGGCAAGCCTGTTCAACAGCAGATATCTTAACTGTAGTTTCTGAACGTATATACCGTTCATTGGACAAAACAGAGGAGGGTAGAGCGGTAGCCCTTGATATATCTAAAGCTTTTGACAGGGTATGGCACGATGGTCTTCTAAGGAAAATTAGATCATATGGAATCACTGGAAGAATTCATAATGTAATTAAATCCTTCTTAAGTCAGAGAAAAATCCAAGTTGTCCTCGACGGTCGTACATCTAAACAATATGACATAAATGCGGGAGTACCTCAGGGGTCTATCCTTGAACCTCTATTATTCCTGATATTCATAAATGACCCCCCTGATAAAATTGTATCGGAGATGGGTATATTTGCCGATGACACCACTCTCTATAACAGATATGAGGGGAAAACAAATAAACACATATCCAAGGAAATGGCAGAAACACTAGAGGATGACCTCCAATCTGTAGTGGAATGGGGACAAAAATGGATGGTCACATTCAATGCTGCTAAGACTAAGCTTGTTTCCTTCATTAACTACAAGAAACCTTCTCTACCACCAATAGCAATGGCCAAGAACACATTGCCTGAAAGTACTTCTTTTAAACTCCTCGGCCTAACGTTTACAGGGAATATGAACTGGAATAGATACATTGAGAGCATTGCCAGGGCTGCTGCAAGGAAGGTTGGCTCCCTCTACCGTGCTAGAAAACTATTTACGCCTGACAGTATCCTGTACCTCTATAAGGCCACCATTCGCCCATGTATGAAGTACTGTTGTCACATCTGGGCTGGTGCATCTGCTGCTTGTCTCTCGCTCCTGGATAGGGTTCAAAAGAGAGTCGCCAACCTGATAGGTCCTGAACTGTCATCTAGGCTTCAGCCTCTGTCCCATCGATGAGATGTTGCATCCCTCTGCCTGTTCTACAAATACTTTAATGGTGAATGCTCTGACGAACTGCAAACACTTGTACCTCCTCGACGTAACTACCCCCGACAAACCCGACAAGCTACTAAGTCTCATCCCTTTACAGTAGAGATCCCTAGGTGCAAGAAAGTCTTTTACTCCAATAGTTTCTTCCCCAGAACTGCAGGTCTTTGGAACTCCCTTCCGGGATTCTGCATTCCCAACTGTACTGATATGCCGAAGTTCAAGTTTAATGTGAACAAACATCTTTCTACTCATCTCCCTTCATAATGCCCCTCAAATTAAGTCCCTGATAGTAGCCCCCTGCTTCAAAATGGCACTGTGCCTTGTTTGGGGTGAAAATTGAATAAAAAAACAAAACAGACTTTTCTTATCTCTGAAATATATTTTGCTTGTTTGAAATTCATAAAAATTTCAAACAAGTAAAATATTTGTTTATTTTCCTAATATTACGTTGTGATTTGGCTTTCAAGCGCACTTGATGCATATTTTATTTTATTCAATATTATTGTTTTTTTATGCTTATAAATTTTTATGCTTACACATGGATATGTACAATAGTTACTCTCAACGGCTTTTTTTTCCTCGACACCAAAACCAACAAAATCTAAAACATTGTTCAGATGGCTTTCTCCCTGTTGACTGAGCAATTCTAGGAAATCTGGCGCTGTTTTACAATTGCCATTGTTCTGAGGGAGACAACTCTCTTTTACTAAAAGATTCCTTCATTTTTTCATCTCATAATTTAGGACACTAATATGCTGTCAGTAAGTTTACACGAGCGGTTTACAAAAATATACTTTTATGTTTTTCGTTCTTTTTTTGGAGGTGGGGTATTCGATTATAGAACTTGTATAGTTTTAACAGGTGCTTCTGCAGTTTAATAAACCATTTTTCTGTAAGTAATGCACCGACATTTACCGAGCAGAAAAACCGTTTAATATTTCAAAAACATTCTGTTTACATTGGAGGAGGTTGGAGGGGCGGGGGCGGGGTGAGGACTTATTTCTTCTGTGGAAAGCAACCATTCATTAAGTCGCCTGACGAGAACTTCTGGTTTTAACTGACAATTTGTCCGAAATATTAGCATGTCCAGTGTCGTGATCATGTAAATTTGTTTATATATATATATATATATATATAAAATGAAAATTACAATTGAATTTACCAAAATGATCCAAGATGGTAAAATTAAAGTAAATTATAAATATTAAAGAATTAATATTTATAAACTTATCTCAGCCAGATATAAAAGCTCGATAATACCAAATAGGAAATAGAGCTTATAATATGAGCAAACAGTTAATGAAATATGTTAAAAAAACACTTTGAAATGAGTTAAAAACATTTAATTTGAAAAGGAAACACTAGATAAATGGATAGTCCTTAATCTGCGGAGTTTCGAAGAAATACTCTCCTTCTCATCTGAGGGTAGGAATTAGCAAAATGCAGGATCGGATTTTGCATGCAGAAGTATTTGATGAAACTTCGCGGATTAAGGACTATCCATTTATCTAGTGTTTCCTTTTCAGATTAAATATGTTTTTAACTCATTTCAAAGTGTTTTTTAACATATTTCATTAACTGTTTGCTCATATATATATATATATATATATATATATATATATATATATATATATATATATATATATAAATATATACGAGGGGCGTGCAATAAGTAATGCCCCTGACCCACTTCCAGTTGAAATTTTGCATGTGCAATGATTTATAGCTCTACGGGTTATGTGGCAAATTACAACTCTGAACTAATTGTGGTTTCTGTTATACAGATGTTTGAACTGTGTCAGGTGTGAAATGGAGCCTGTTGAATGTCGAGCAGTGATCCGGTTTTTGTTTTTGAAAAGACGCACACCACAGGAGACTTTTGATGAAATGAAAGAAACTTATGGTGATAATGCCCCATCATATGCCATTGTAAAACGCTGGCATCGTGAATTCAAACATGGCCGGAAGTCTGTGGAAACAGCTCCCAGACCTGATCCCCCCCCCCTTCTGCCACTGATGAGGCATCTGTCCGTCAAGTTGAGGCTGCCATTTTGGAAGATCGGCGCATTACTATTCGCCAAATAGCTGTCAAGATGTCAAGATTAGTACAGGGTCTGTGGAAACTATCATTCATGACCATTTGCATATGCATAAGGTGTCTGCCAGATGGATTCCCAGGTTGCTCACACCATTCCGTCGAGTGCTCTAGGATGAATTTGGAGATGTGCCAAGAAGATGAGTCAAAGTTTTTCAAAAGACTGATTGCACAGGATGAAACCTGGGTCCATCACTATGATCCAGAGACCAAAGCTCAGTCAATGCAGTGGAAGCACTTGGACTCACCACCTCCAAAGAAGGCAAGGGTGCAGCCCTCCTCTGGCAAGGTCATGCTCAAAGTCTTCTGGGACCAGGACGGAGTAGTGATGGCAAAGGGTACCACAATTACAGGAGCCTATTATGCTTCACTTTTGAGAAAATTAAGGGAAGCTATCAAAATCAAAAGGATGGGCAAGATCGCAAAGGTACCCTCCTCCTGCAGGACAATGCTCCGGTCCACAACTCACATGTCGCCAGATCAGAAGCACGGGCGTGTGGTTATGAAATCCTTCCCCATCCTCCCTACTCTTTTGACCTTGCACCCTCTGACTTTCACCTCCTCCCAGCTATGAAGCTGTTTTTGAAAGGAAAGCGTTTCCAAGATGATGCAGCCTTGATTTCTGAAGTCACGTCGTGGTTGGAGGACCAACCTGGGGTGTTCTACAAAAACGGTCTCCAGAGCTGCATCAAACGATGGGAGAAATGCATAACTGTGGGTGGTTCCTATGTAGAGAAAGACTAATAGCTGTGCCAAGTTTCATTGCTCTACTACTACTGCTATGGGACGTGGGTCAAGGGCATTACTTATTGCACGCCCCTTATATATATATACTAATTGAAATTTTAATTTTATATATATATGAGTTAACTTATGGAAATTGAAAAAGAGATAGAGAATACAGGCATCCATGAAACTTCTCCCATATCTCGGAACCGACAAATCCGTTAACACATGTCCATCATCTCTTCTTTCTGTCCTCTCGCGTGGCTTTTCATTGATTTCATTGTGACTGTTGCATGACACCTTCATGATCTACTAATTTCCACTTTCTTTATATTCCTGTAAACAGGCATGATAATTACTCATCTGGAAATCAGCTGTTCTGATTATTAAAGGGAGGGGGTCAAATGTTGTCTTCACTTGCAACAACCGATATTCAATATGTGAGGAAGTTTGAGAGTCATGACTGGAATATTATGGACACGTCAGACATAAACTGAAATATTTTTGTATCAAATATATTTGGATTGCAGAAAGGGAAGTGAATTTTATTAACGATTCCATTTGTGGCATTTTGGAGTGATTAGATAGGAGATCAACACATGACAATGACAATGATATTATATAAACATATATATATATATATATATATATATATATATATATATATATATATATATATATATATATATATATATATAATTTTCTTTTCTTTTTACTTTTTATTACTTACTTTTTGATAACTTGGTTTTTAGTTCAGAATAGAAATTGTATAAGTATGAGTTATGCCCCTTTAAAAACAATTGCATGATGACAAACATCTCTAAGCAAGTTAGTGGGTTATTTTAATGAACTCTTATTAGAATAAGACACACGTCTATACTAATATGTGTGCTTGTCTATCTACCCGTTTGTCTGTATAAGTGCCGACCACCTTGAAACTATTAATCCTTCAAACTTGAAATTTGGTAGATTTGACCATCTACCTATAGAGATTATAAAGGCATTCCTTGATAAAGTGTACACCTCTCTACAATGAATATTTTCATATCTAACTAGTTGTACCAACCCGGAGTTGTTTAGGATCCCTAATGTTCAAATCTTCTTTGTAAATATTCTATATTTTATAACTACTCTTTGTTTATTAAGTTCAGTATCTAAGCTTAAAAAGCAAATAAAAACCATTAACTCTTACTATAAAATAAGAGTTACTTCCCTTAGTTGATTGGTCTTTTTAGGTGTTTATTTAATATCTCAATAGTTGCAAACTGCAGAACTTGATAAAGCGTTTTTCTAAAATAAATTGTAGCAAATTATGTTAGTTCATTGGCAGTAATATGCTACAACAATACCAAATCAAAATTCATTCATATTTTATATTTTTATACCTTAATTCAATAATTATATTTATTTATTACGATACATATATATTTAAAGTTTATTATTTTTTTTTTACATTACTTTATCGTTTTTCTTTTTCCCAATTTTAGCCATTTGTTATTTCAATTCTGTGAAGACTTCTGCTGTCCATTTTTTTCGCCATTAGACCCACTACATTAATGAACGAGATAGATTGTGGATTTCCAACCCCTCCTGAAACTGGTGGCATCAATGTATAATCGAAATATGCAATAAATAAAAAAGTGATGGAACAATTCCAATTTTTTTCCCGGGTTTGATAAAATTACTGATTCTGTACTAAATTCCTGATTCCGATACAATAACCGATTCCAATTCTTTATACATTTGTAAACATTTCACTATAAAATTGTTATTTTTTCCCGATTGCTGTAAAAACACATGTTAACTGTGCAGATATTTTCTCAGACTTGTGTGGGAGGAGTAATCTGAAAGTTCTATCTTTACTGATACTTTAAAACCAATAAATATTTATTAGTTCATTATTACTATCAACAGTGGAAGATGTTGTTTTAAACAAAATCAAATAAAAAAGATAATTAAAGGAATCGTTTTTTGCATCGGAAATTCGGCACAAATTTTTGTGATTCTGATACCGATTTTGATACCCCCGAAAGTGCTGATTTTTTTTTATTCTCAATTTTGATTAATCGTCCCAACACTAGTAATAAACATATTATACTATTGCAAACATAATTCAGCACTCTGTTTTTATTTTTCACCCAAAATACATAATTATGCTGTATATGCCATATATATTATGATGATGATCATCATCATTATTATTATGATTCTCATAAGGACCATCCAGCATACCAAAATTTGGCGCAATAGTTTCGGAGCCTATAAGTGTTTATTATTTATAGTATTAGCAGTATGAATATTAGCGATAACAATATTAAGGGTTTAATATTGTATGACATATCCAGCTACTAACAAATAATTCACATTAAATTTGGTCCAATTCTTGTCAATAGTTTTTGAGCATATACAATGTTTTTAGTATTAGTAGTAATGGTAGTATCATTAAAGATACTGACACGATTCCACTCTTATAGCATACCTGGCATTTCAAGGATAACTCATGCCAAATCTTTCCTAATAGTTTTGGAGCCTATAAATGACCGGCAGACAGACAAACTCAAATCAATTATAATATAGATATGGAAGCAAATGGATGGAAGCGAAAATAGCTCAGAATCAAAGGGACATAACTCGAATTAATTAAAAATATAAATAAAGTATGAATCGTGTTGTGTAAAGCAATGGGGATAGTTTATTTAAAACAATATTTAATTTTAGATTTCTATTATTTAGAAAAGACATTGTTTGGGACCAGTGAGATGTGAGGCAAGTAGGAAAATAAATTTAGCTGCCAATGAACTGCTTCAAAATATCGTTTGGTGTGGAGAGAAAGATAACATTTAGATAGAGACGAATGGATGCGGAGTCAGGGACAGTGATAGAAATGGGCAAACATATCAGATACTGATGTTACAAAAGGTAGTAGCAAGATATTATAAAAACGTTTGCTTTCCTGTTAGATTTTATTAATAATTTAGCACATTTTTAAATAATTTCATAGCAAAATACTGTTGAATATTGAGCCGGGGCGACGCTGACGCTGACAAAATCGGTGGTGAGCACACACGCACATTTCAGATGATCTACATTCTTGTGTCCTACAAAAATGACCTGACTTGTAATTATCACGATCGATGAGTTAGAATTGCATAACGCGAAATAAAGAAGAATAATGAAATATTTTACATATTTACATTTTAGGAATGTCGGTTGATGTCTTTGTAAGACGCAGATGACATAAACAAAAAGGGAGATAAAGAGAGAAGAACCGACAGTCGTCCAGCGTGAGTGACAAATTCTGCCGTCGCTTGACGCATACACACATATACACACACACACACACACACACACCCTTACCCCCCTCTCTCTCTCTTGTCAATATCCAACAGTGAATTATAAATAAGCTTGTATGTTGACAAATTTCGTCCGTGTCGATTTTAAGAACAACAAAAGAATTGTCAGGTATATACAGGGTGGCCCACTTAAAAGTAGCCCAGAAAAAAATGTAGAAGAGAGGAGGAACACTCTTTTCTTGTTTAAATTACCTGTAGCATTGTTTAAATTACCTGTAGTGTTATAAAAGACGTTTGAAGTGCTCCCCATTGACATCTATGCATTTCTGGGCATGTTTAACAACGTTTGCATCGACGCCTAGCATGAACAAAAACCCTACGATATCATTATACCATCTTTAGATAGAACATATACTACCCTTGGATTCTAGCCAGAAAACCATAAAGATATATTTTATTTTCACATACAGCCCCAAAGCGACATCATTTTTATTTATTCATTTTTTTTTTTACATTGTGTCTTCAGTGATCGGGAGATCCTATTTATTAAAAAGGCGAATAGAAGGTGATAACATACTACAAACATTAAATTATTATATAGATACGATAACTTAATGTTCATAGTCTGTTATCACCTTCTAGCCTCCTTTTCAATAAATAGGATATCCCGATCACCGAAGATGCAATGGGGAAAAAATTAAAATGAAAAAAAAAAATGATGTCGCTTTTGCGTTGTATGTGAAAATAAAATATATCTTCTTGGTCTTTTGGCTGGGATCTGTTCTGTCTAAAGATGATATAATGATATTGTGGAGTTTCCGTTTTCATCCTTAATGTATCTATATACTAATTTAATTTTCGTAGTGTGTTATCACCTTCTGTTCTCCTTTTTAATAAATAGGATCTCCTGATCAAATCATTTATAATCTGGAAACGTGGCACATGTACTTACGTACGTTAAAGGTACTACAGTATTGTTATATAGAAGATCATCAAATATATTTTTAACAACTTTGGTTATATGTGTTATATTATTATTATATAGTAAACAGCTGTTGATTTCCTTCTATTCCACACTTAAAAATAAGGTAAGTAAAGATGTACGAGGGGTGTGCAATAAGTAATGCCCCAGACCCATTTCCCATAGCAGTAGAGCAACGAAACTTGGCACAGTTATCAGTCTTTCTCTACATAGAAACCACCCACAGTTATGCATTTCTCCCATCGTTTGATGCAGCTCTGGAGACTGTTTTTGTAGAACACCCAAGGTTGGTCCTCCAACCACGACGTGACTTCAGAAAGCAAGGCAGCATCATCTGGGAAACGCTTTCCTTTCAAAAACAGCTTTATAGCTGGGAAGAGGTGAAAGTCAGAGGGTGCAAGGTCAAGAGAGTAGGGAGAATAGGGGAGTATTTCATAACCACACGCCCATGCTTCTGATCTGGCGACATGCGAGTGGTGTACCGGATCGTTGTCCTGCAGGAGGACGGTACCTTTGCTGATCTTGCCCCGCCTCTTGATTTTGATAGCTTCCCTTAATTTCCTCAAAAGTGAAGCATAATAGGCTCCTGTAATTGTGGTACCCTTTGCCAGAAAATCTGTCATCACTACTCCGTTCTGGTCCCAGAAGACTGTGAGCATGACCTTGCCAGCAGAGGGCTGCACCCTTGCCTTCTTTGGAGGTGGTGAGTCCAAGTGCTTCCAATGCATTGACTGGATCATAGTGATGGACCCAGGTTTCATCCTGAGTAATCAGTCTTTTGAAAAACTTTGACTCATCTTCTTGCACATCTCCAAATTTCATCCTCGAGCACTCGACATGTTCTTGCTTCTGGAATGGTGTGAGCAACCTGGGAATCCATCTGGCAGACACCTTATGCATATGCAAATGGTCATGAATGATAGTTTCCACAAACCCTGTACTAATCTTGACATCTTGGACTATTTGGCAAATAGTAATGCGCCGATCTTCCAAAACGGACAGAGTCCTCATCAATGGCAGAAGGAGCAACCAGGTTTGGGAGCTGTTTCCACAGATTCCGGCCATGTTTGAATTCACGATGCCAGCGTTTTACAAGGTCATATGATGGGGCATTATCACCATAAGTTTCTTTCATTTCATCAAAAGTCACCTGTGGTGTGCGTCCTTCCAAATACAAAAACCGGATCACTGCTCGACATTCAATAGGCTCCATTTCACACCTGACTCAGTTCAAACACCTGTAAAACAATTAATTCAGAGCTGTAATTTGCCACATAACTCATAGAGATATAAATCATTGCACATGCAAAATTTTAGCTAGAGCAGACAACTGGATTATTGCACACCCCTCGTATTTTCTACAGATGCATATATTTATTTATTTATTTTTACATAGGCATAACCACTTATCAAGGCCCAGAGACCACTCGAGGATATATTTATAAGTCTCCATTCTATATATTCAGCCTTTATTGTCTGTACACCATTCTTTATTACTTGTCTAAGCAAAAAAAAAAAAGAAGATTTATGTACTTATCCAATTTGCAACCTAGTCTCCGGCAATTTCAGATCGGCATCTTTCAGCAGCTTATGTAACCTGTTGGAAGATGGCGAAGTGAAGACAGCCAGATGATTAATTCAAACTGCAACGTCTCCCCTCTTCCCCATGCTAAGAATGGCTTTATATTTAGCAAGCCATTCTTAGCATTGAAAAACGGGGATAATTTCACGGTGGCACATCGTGTTGAAAGGCTTTTTTTTTTTCTTTCTTTATTTAATAAATTCCATTTATTGAACCTTGGCGTCTTCTTACAGCTAATTGGATAATTGCTTTGGCATTTTCTGGCTGCTTATGTAATCTGCCGAAAATGCTGAAACAAAGTTGCCAGAGATTGAGGCGTAAACTGGATAAGTCTCCCAAAATTAAATATGCGGTTGTTGTTCCTTGTCTTCAAAAGCTATCGCTCCAACTCAACTTTCAGTGTTGATATTTGAGTATAATTGCTATTTTCTGTTTTATGATCAAATTTTCTTTCTAAGATAGAAATTCCAACTTACTCTATAATTTAAAATCTTTTTTGTTTGTGTACTCTCGTACTTCATGTTGGCATTTTGTTTAAAGATCAATCTCATTGCACACCTTTACCCATTTCTATCACTGGTTAAGAACGGGATGTCATATTCTTGGGATTGTTTGGGATTCAAAAGGTTTTAGAAAGCGGTAAGATGTAGTGAAGGGGAGAGGGGCAATTTGGCCAAATGAAGATGGACGATTGTTTAGCACATCTTGAATTTTCACCTCATATTGTAGACCGAAATAATAAGGAAACTTGTTGGTACGGCGATAGAATTTGATTCCATTCTTTGGCTGTATGTTGTGACTCAGAGTTAGCTGACTAGTTGCGGTAGAGACAAGGCATTAAAAACATTAGCTTGAAACATTTGGGGTAAATTGCATACACATACATAAATTTATTGCATATATATATATATATATTAATATGCATATATATATATGCAAATATATATACATATGCATATTTATGTATACATGTATATATATATATATATATATATATATTTACTCATGCTTGTATATGTCTCTAATGAAATGTATGTGTACGCATGTCTATATAATTAATTGTATATGCATATACATGGCAATATATATATATACATATATATATATACATACATATATATATATACATATATATATATGTTTGTATGTATGTAAATATACATCTATGTTTATACCATTATCAGATGATATTGTGTTACAAAATGCTTCTTTTATTATGTCTAGAATCAATATTCTTTTCTTGCAATATGAACTCATTGTTTTCATATCATTTTGATCATTCGAGTACTATTGCTATTTTCACAACGATTCGACCGATGTAACCTCCATCGTTTTTCAGGTGCATGCTGGGAATCTTCATATCAAATAGTGGAATTTATACAGAATTTCGAACTGAACCTTTTATTTAATTCACCAAGGAAATTGCTTTCTTTTAACCCAGCCATGACTGACAGACCAAGAACAGTATACCATCGTGGATTAAATAAATAATTAAATTCAAAATTCCTCCCACCCAGCCACGGCTGCCGGAACAAGAATAATCTATCCTCGTAGATTAAATAAATGATTCAATTCAAAATTCTGTATATGTTTGACATAAAGATTCACTGGTTCAAAAAGGGATGCCCCTTAAGAAAGTCGGAGATTACACCGGCTGAAACGTTGTGAAAATAGAACCAAGTTGAGTATAGTAGTCTGAATAATCCAAATAATATAAATTATAAATCCTTAGCTCAAAAATTTCGAAACATAACCGTAATATCAATAATATATAGATTTTTAAATCTTTAAACCATAATTAGTATTTATTTATTATCATCCTTTAAAAACAAATAAGTATATACTATTTTAGCCATGCTTGCACCGAAATTATAAATATACAGGGTGGCCGAAAAGTTCCAGGACACTGTATCCTTTTCGAATTTTAAGAGACTGAAACCTATATTTGTATCTAGATGTACAGGGTGGCCGAAAAGTCCCAGGACACTGTATAGTGTCCTGGGACTTTTCGGCCACCCTGTATAATTTATAAATCATATGATGAGGTATAATCGATGCACATCTGTAAGTGGAATAAGAGAAGGTTTTAACGTTAGGATGTTTTGGAGTTCACGTTCTTGTATCGATAAGTTATCCATACAACTGGACATACTTTCTACAAGGATTTTAATTAAGTTCAATTAAATTTAATAAATTTGTCAAAAAATAAAACAGTTTCTATGTAGGGAAAAAGTGGTAGATGTGTCTACAGAAGAGGTCACGTTAGCCCAGATTCTGTGAAATCTTGCCTCTAATAGCTCTGTCGTTAGTGCATTTATTTCATCTGGAAGTCTATTCAAAGGTCCAGCGATCCTGATTAAGAACGAGTCCTTTATCCGGTTCAATCGAAATCGAAGGTGAAACAGTTCCTAATAATGCCCGTTCTGGTGCAGGAGTGAATCCTGAGATCATAAAGGCCATCAAAGAGATTGTACCTATTTACTATGCCTCCCCACGGGACTGAGTTAGACGCCAGGGTCGTTTTTTAACGTGGAGAAAAGGTACAAAAATAAAAATTGTCTCAGTCGTGAAGGATTTCTCCTCCAAAAGAGAACAAAAAAAAGAAGTGCAGCATCTGCAGAACAGATGGTATTTATTTGCTCCCCCACCGAGCAAATTAGGCACAAGGCCAATTTTTAATGTGAGGAGTGAAAGGAGGGGGAAGGGAAAAAGGGGACCAGCTCCCGAGAGGTGGGAAATGGGAGCTGGTTAAAGGTCAGGCATGTGGGGTTGCCCCCACATCTGGTCTTTGCTAGTCATAGCTAGTCATAGCTAGTCATAGCTTGCAGCATCTGCAGAACAGATGGTATTTATTTGCTCCCCCACCGAGCAAATTAGGCACAAGGCCAATTTTTAATGTGAGGAGTGAAGGGAGGGGGAAGGGAAAGGGGGGACCAGCTCCCGAGACATGGGAAATGGGAGCTGGTTAAAGGTCAGGCATGTGGGGTTGCCCCCACATCTGGTCTTTGCTAGTCATAGCTTGCAGTATCTGCCGGAACAGATACTACACTCTGATCTTGGCCCGAAGGCCAGCTTAGATTACCATGATGATGACGCTCATGCAGGAAAAGGTCAAGCTTCTGGAGTCGATTTTCGTAGGGAAGATCTTATAGTCCTTGCACTATTTGAGAAGACGTTTAATTCTACTAAATATCATGTATTAGAGATAAAGCAGAAGCTTAGACACTATATTCTAACAGTAGTTTGATGAGGGTCATCTATGCAAATTTCGAAACCATAGCTTCCCCATGTTCTGAAGTCCAGAGCCACTATTTGCCATTAAAAACAATTCATATATATGTTTCATTGAATACAAGTTGCTATTTTATTGATAACAATCGGAAATGTAGTTTCATCCATTTTCCGACTGTATTAATATTCAAGTGAATGCAATAATGGCTCCAATAGAATTTGAACTCAATTAAGTCAATCACGTAGTCTACATCAGTATCCACTGCAGCAGACAAGCACTTATATTTTATTTTGGTTAAGATTTACCATTTAGTTATATTTACTAAGCAAACATATATTGATTAAAATTTTGGGTGGCACTTTGATTTTGGCTAATTTTGGTGTTCTGTATTCATCATGAATATTGTTTGAAAAAAGAAAGCATTCCATAATACAATATCATTTGAAAACTGATATATATATATATATATATATATATATATATATATATATATATATATATATATATATATATATATATATATAAGACTGCTTTAGGAGGATATGGGGTTCAGCAAGGAATACCAGCACCAGGAGAACAACAACATTTGAACACATGATGTCACAGCCACAGAAAATAGGAATTTACCATTCGACCTCTATGGGCGTAAAGGGATATAAGACGACGTCCCCACTGAAATTTGAAAACATCAAAAAAAAATTTGAACATACAATAATTGAAGGCTGAGAGGAAAACATAGAGAAAAGTTGGAAGCAATGAAAGTATGAAGATTTATTTTTATTTTGAAGATGGCCGTAGTGTGGAGGTGAATTGTGGGAAGGGTGTATAGACGACAGAGCAGAAAGATAGTAAAAAAAAATGATGATTAAGATGGAGGAAGTTTCGAGATTCTGGCAAAAATAATTATGACTGAAAGATTAGAAAAACCTGCATTAAAAAAAAAAAATATCACCCCCTACCCACAAAAAAAAGAAAAAAAAATGAAGATAGGACCGGACTTAAGCTAACTACACTTGGCCTTCGGACCAAGATCAAAGTGTAGTATCTGTTCCGGCAGATGCTGCACTTAAGATAGTTTGTACCAGTCAATGGAGGGGAAACCCTCTATACTGGGACAATTATTATTTTTGGTAACCAGAGTGACCCCTTTTAGGGGAGCTGGTTTTTACCTCACATTAAAAACGGCCTTGTGCCTAATTTGCTCAGTGGGGGAGCAAATAAATACCATCTGTTCTTCAGATGCTGCAAGCTATGACTAGCTATGACTAGCTATGACTAGCAAAGACCAGATGTGGGGGCAACCCCACATGTCTGACCTTTAACCAGCTCCCATTTCCCACCTCTCGGGAGCTGGTCCCCTTTTCCCCTTCCCCCTCCCTTCACTCCTCACATTAAAAATCGGCCTTGTGCCTAATTTGCTCGGTGGGGGAGCAAATAAATACCATCTGTTCTTCAGATGCTGCACTTCCATTTCTCGTTCTCTTTCAGTGGAGGAGAAATCCTTCACGATTGAGACAATTTTTATTTTTGTACCTTTTCTCCACGTTAAAAAACGACCCTGGTGTCTAACTCTGTCCCGTGGGGAGGCATAGTAAATAGGTACACTAAGGGAGATGAATCTTTTGCTAAACTTGTAATTGATGGCCTTACTCTGGATCCGAGGCGCTTCTTCAGAATTAGAGCAAAAATTGAAAGTTGAAATATTAGATTTCAATTTAAACCAATGGTATCCACTTTATTGTTATGCTGAAATTAGTAAAATATCCAAAAATTATGAAAAATTATAAAGTAGAAACTTAATTATTAATGAAAATTTGCAACATGCTATATCATCAAAAACGTACTATTCTACACACATCTCCCTATACTGTTTAAATTTAATATTCCACTGAGGTCATTAGAACTAATCTCATGTTGCTCTACAATCTCCTCACCGAAAATTATAATCTCTCTGAGGACCTATTATTCACTCTTGTCCCAGAAAGACACAGAAATTACCATAAATTGTTTCATTCTCAGATAATTTTTTTTTTATTTATTTAAAATTGTAACAATTTAATTCTTTTTAAAGCAATAAATATTCAATGTGTTCTTATCATAAATAATTGTCAGCTAAATAATCTTTAAATCAATGAAGTCAACGTCACTTTAAAAAACTTATTTTTTTATAATTGTATTGTTTTAGTTAATGGGATGACATAATTTGATTTTAGAACAATTCATTTTAAAATAAGTAAAGTCGGAAATTTTTATCTTAGTGATAATCAACATATTATCACCTCATCAAATAATATTACTAATTGGTGATTCCAGCTTGATCTTTAATCGGATGCCTCCATTCAGTCTCGAAAGACAAAGGATATCTCCTGTAGGAGAAGCTGCGCATGTAATTGTGAGGCAAGGGTTGCGCATTCCTCAACCACACCTCTCCTGATTCGGCATTATTTGAGTCCAGTGGCAAGGAGAAGTCCAGCATGACCGGAAACAATGCCGAGATAAGCAGAGAGCACATACAGCACCTGGAAGTCCCAAATGGTCACCCGTTTAGTACTGACCAGGTTCAACATTGATTTTTAATAAACTATTTTTTTCAACATTTTTCCATTGAAGATCTTAATATTGGCGCTGCATTGATAGTAATCTTTTGTAAAAGAATAATAAAGAAAGTTTTTTTTTTCTGACATAATCACGTTTAAACACTAGTTCTCATTAGATCATTAAGGTTAAACAAGATTGAACTTAGTTAGTAACAGATAGGTGACCATTTGGAAAAACCAGGCGCTGTATGTGGAAGGGCAGTGGAACCTCCCTGCACAAGCTATAACTGTAAAGTTGTCTTTAGCAAGTATTTCAGTATAACTCGGGATGACAGAACAGAATAATCGACTCCTGTTCTCAAACATGTAGCGAAGCTCTTCAGAGTATGCATATGGATAAATGAATGACTTTTTAAGAATTTCTTTGCAATTTACTGTAAACTTATGTCTATCACTAGTAAGTCCGGTCCTGACTGGAGAGATAGATGGGCTGTGAAAATAGAGAGACGAAACGTATGTGCACGTGAAAATAGGGGAAAGAAACCGAGAGAAATGATATACACACATAAAAAGAAGAAAAAAAGCGAGTAAAGTAATGGTTTCTTAGGATGAAATAAAGTTTTTCTTCAAATAAAAACACCTCAAATATTAAAGTGACGTCTTTTAAATTAAAAAAAACAAATAAAGTGTAAATCTATCATCTATCAAGAATACAGTCTGAACCTTATAAAGTACTAGCGAGGGGTACCCGGCGTTGCCCGGGTGTTTGGAGGTGTGTGTATGGGGTGGAGGGTGGGTTAAAAAAAAGTAAGTATGAGGATCGAACCCGAACCGTTGAGGAAAAGTTGTAAATTAAAGTGTGAAAAAAAAAAAAGTGCGACGTTAACAATTGCCCCACTGCGAGATGCTAATGGAAACACGTTTGAATTTATTTAATTACTTGAATTTGGCAGGTGCCCGTTTTAATGAGTTAATGAGGTCAAGTTTGACTGCGGGATAGTATTTACTGCTGAACGCTTTTTTTCCCTCCCAAGATGTTATAGAATGCGGCGAGCGACAGATGTTGAATATTTATCTTCCCGAAATCGAGCAAATTAAATAGACAGGCGAGCTTCGTTGTTAACTGTGAGATATTACGATTTATATGTGATATAAAAAGTTTTAAAAAGTTGTGAAGCGAGCGACCGCTTCTCTGAAAAAAGCCTTTTGTAGACATACAGAAAAAGCGAACACACATACATACATACATACATTTTCGTTTATATATTTATAGATTTGCCTGAATCTACAAATTTTCTGTCCATACATTCCTATGATAAACTATTAAACATCTTTTGCTAGCCGAGGGTCCTGACGTTAACCGGGCTTGAATGATGACCAATGAATATTCTACGCTTACAATACTTTTATTGTCATCAAAATCTGTGGAATCGCTCATTTTCAATCAAATCGATTGATTTTGGTGCACTGAGATAAAGCTTCACATGCCTCTCGCAGTGACTTAGTGAAAAATAGATTGTAGTCTATATTTGAATTGTAGAGAATCTATTGTTGATTTTATAAAATTATTTTCATATAATGGCCTGAATTCAAGTTTAAAATGTAAAAGTCAAGTTCAATTTACTTCTCGGAGGTTGTGATTCTTTATTTTCAAAAATTTCCCAGGAAACGCTAATCTATTCTATAAAGGGCAGTTGTCTGAGTGTATGTTTGCATGTCCAGCTAAAACTTTAAACATGCAAAACAAATATGCAGAAAGTTTATATTTTGTTGAACGGTGCTGACCTGATGTGTAATATATATATATATATATATATATATATATATATATATATATATATATATATATATATATATATATATATACTTCAGAATAGTTTTTAATGCATTATTTTCACTTTGACTTTCCATGTCTCACTGACTTTAGCAAATAGGGTGCATACCTTTATAACTATTTGTTAAGATTTTCTCTCCTCTGATGAGATGGTAGACATCGAAACCTTATAGGTTAAGGAGATTAATTTTCTAAAGCATTCTTTGTCTTGCTTAGAATAATAAAAATTCTTTGATATGAAACTCAACCACTTCATTTCATTTCAATACGAGTTTTTTAAAAAAATTCATTGAATTACAATTTAATATATATATATATATATATATATATATATATATATATATATATATATATATATAGGTCCTGGATATGACCTTAAGCTATTTCCGATGGTGAGGCCCCAGCTTGCGGGTTTTAGGAAGTGTGGAGCCACCTGTTAATTGCCATTGCTCTCAGATCCACTCTGACTCGGATTGGTAGTACCTGTTAGGTTCTCAACTATGGGTTAAATAGAAACCGACTTAAAAAAACATTACTCTATTAAAAATTGTTCTTCAAAATCACTGGATTCGGCATTAAATGACCTGAAAAGGGTTGATATGCCATAAAACAACCAACCAACCAACCAACCAACCAACCATATATATATATATTATATATATATATATATATATATATATATATATATATATATATATATTAGTGGCCTGGCAAGGTCACAGGGGAGACAACCAAACAGAAAAAAAAAACTAACTAAAATTCAGCCCAAAGTAGCAAAACTAAAGCTGGCATATACAAATGTAGGCAAATTTTGGCATATTTTATTGATTTCAAAATATATATTTTTTTACCAATTGTATTAAATTTTAACCATAGAATAGAATTATAATCTTCAAAAAGCCTTCAAATGTTCATGTAGTTCCGTCCCATAGAACCAAAGATTTGAACATTAAAATATTCAATTTGGCTACGAGTATAGATATATTCATATATACATCATCAATTACATTATATATATATATATATATATATATATATATATATATATATATATATATATATATATATATATATATATAGCCAGTAGAGTTTAGTTTCCTAGAAGTACATTCAATGAAACAACATGTGTCTACCGAAGAGTGCTCAATGAGTGAACAGAGCAGGTATATTAAATTTATTTATACAAACATTGATGGCTACATATGTGCATACATTTTTCTGTAATCACCCGCGTTGGGGGATTACGTCTTCAGGCCACGAATTATCGTCGAGAACTGATATTTCAAACAAAAACATTTTCTTATTTCGTTTACAAAGTTAGAATGTAACGTGGGTTGGGATTATGAGCGGGGAGAGGACAAGTAAGGTCTTTGAACATAATAAACCTCTTCTTTTTTACTTTATTTTTTTTATATTTCTTTTTTAAGTTTATCTATCCCATCTTTTGGTTTTTACGGTATAAGGTACTTGAGAATTTAGTATTTTTGTCTTAAGTCAGTAAATTAAAAACATTCCTCATGGCTATTGAGCTTTTCTTTAAAAAAAAACGTTTACAAGTGTTTTTTGATATAGATGTACATAATAATACTTTGATAAGTATGTTTTAACTTAAATAACATAAAATTGTGGGGTCTGCGTTCGCGCCTGGCCTCCGTAGAATGGAAATAGGCACAAACTTTAATAAAGACTTTCCATATCTATCTGCGTAAGTATACTTTGATAATTATGTTTCAGTTTGAAGAAATATTGTATAATAAAATTATGGAGTGTTCGTTCGTGCCTGACCTCCATAGAATGGAAATATGTCATACAGTTTAACAAGTTTTTTTTAATATAGATTCACAGAATATTGTGATAAGTGTTTCAGTGTGAAAAGGTATGGTATAATAAATTATGGGGTTTATGTATTTTATTTTTACTTTCATCATATTTTGCTTTAGTTTTGATACCCCCAAATTCTAATCTATCTCTTTACAACTCTTCTATTTCATAACCTATCATACTTTCATAAATCAAAGTCCATTTTCTGTAGACTGTTTTTGAACCCAATCAACGACGGGTACTTTTGCTAGTATATATATATATATATATATATATATATATATATATATATATATATATATATATATATATATATATATATATATATCGAATTTTGCGTCTTTATTGAGGTATATTTTATCGAAGGAAAACTTTTTTTAAAAAAGTACCTGTGAATATTAATATTCTTTGTTAAGAAAGCTGAAGGATAAAGATGTCTGATGCAATGATTAATCCAAAGGAAGGTTTACAGAAAAGAAGAAAAAAGAAAATAAAGAAAACAAAGGGTGGGAGTGGGGGGGGAGAATAAACAATGTTGCATGATAGAAAAGACTAACAGCCATCCAAATAGATGTACGGAAGAGCAAAAAGGCAACAATTTCATTTTTTTCTGAAAAAATTCTTCTCGTATAGAAGAACGAAAGAACCATAAAAATGGAAGCAGTGCAAAAGTTGATATAGGAAATATTTACCTTCGTGGTTGATGGGCATATTTTATAAAGAAACTGAATACATGGGATTTAGAATTTTAAAAGAAAAAAAAAAAAATTAAAAGAAAAAAAAAGAAAAAAAGCGAAATGTATTGTTATTTATTTATTTGTTAAATTATAATTAAAAAAAAACAAGAAAACAATACACATTAAAAATGAGGGGCATGAAAGAAATAATTAAAAACTTAAAATAATAATAATAATAATAATAATAATAATAATGATGATGATGATGATAATAATAATAATAACAATAATAATAATGTTGATAACGATAATAATAATAATAATAATAATAACAACAATATTAATAATTGTGATAATAATAGTGTTAATAATAATAATAATAATAATTTTAGTAGTAGTAGTAGTAATAATAATAATAATAATAACAATAATAACAATAATAATAATAATAATAATAATAATAATAATAATAATAATGATAATAATAATACACAGTTTTTAAGCAAAAATTTATGTAAAAACAATATAGTCATAAAATAATTTGAAAAGCAATAAATATAATTTTTTCATTTCTGGCAAATTGTGATTTAAGAAACAATCGTTAAAGAGAAAAATGCATTTGAGAAAAAAATTGTTTGAGAAACAAAACAAAAATAAAAAGAACAACCAATCAGCATGCAGATTGGACATGCAGAAAAATGTCAAAGATTCAATGAGTTTGTACCATGCGTTGTTTTAATTCAGATACCAATATTAATATTATTTGTAATAATAATAATAATAATAATAATAATAATAATAAAAATATATATATATATATATATATATATATATATATATATATATATATATATTTATATATATATATAATGTAGAAAGTCCTATAAAGTTTGGAATTTTTCTGTTCTTTTTCTGTTTATTTCTACTTTTAACTTTTTTCACTTACTCTTCATTTATATAATTTCCGCTTTCGTATCCACTTCCGGCTTTATTTGTTTATTTTCTACTCCATTTTACTCTATTTGCTGTTCCTACTCATATATACCTAGAGTCTTTTTCCTATTGCTATATACTTATATATTTTTCAGATATTTTTCATTTCTGATCTAAATGTTCTTAAGCCAGTTTTTCTGTTTGTTTTTGTATCTGTATAATCCTGGTTTTTCTTCCACTTCTGATGAGAAGTATTTAGCTTCGAAATGCCATGGCTTAAAGAGGTTTTTCTTACTATATTTTATCATTTTTCTTCTATATTGTTCTGATGACATAATAAAATTCTATGTAACTTGTATTCCTCATCTTATACATACACTCGCAGGCCACCCAGTATTGCCCGGTCGTAAAATACGCTTAAATATGATATTTGGATTAATGCAAATTTCGTATTTATTATTATATTATATTGAACCCAACATATAATAATGATTTAAAAAGTTTAAAAAGAAAATGACGTGTGCACCACTAACGAGAATCGAAGCCGAAACGTTTAACTTACAATTTACTTTTTCTTTTGGCGTTAATACCTGATCTAAGGAGATATGTTTGCTGCAAGGCTAAAAATTTTAACGTCAAGCAATAGCTACTGTGTTACGCATGCATGTTCGTAATACTATCGTTAAACCTTCACCTGGCGAATTCCATATTTGTAATTTTCACACTTTGCACTGATTTTCGCCGGCTAAAATCCAAATATAAAGTTTCACATGGGTTTGAATACCCTATAAATTAAGTTTCATGTCTGTAGACCAAAAACTGACAGAGCAGTTTGGTAGACAAATTTTTTTAAACAAATATATATATACGCATACATAAATATATATAGAAAGAGGTTTTTGTTTACTATAACCTTTTTACGCAAATATTATTCAAGTATAAATCATGTAGAATATCTGCATGAATATAATTACACGTAATTGTTAACTAAAGATGATCGTCCCATAAGAAAACCGAAAAAGCTAACAGGGAATTAATTAAAATGAATGTTTAAAAGAATATGCAAATTAGCTAGATCTTTTACTAGTGAATGCAATTCCACGATTCACATATAAGAAAGTTGTATTTTCTTTTTAAATAAATAGAAAAAAGGCTTGCCTTTTTTCTGTTGTTCTTGGCCTAGACCCAAGTGATGTTTTAAAAATTGGGTGCTAAGTAGGACGTCTCCAAGTACGAAAGGGCGAATCCGGTATCATGGTGGAAGAAGATTCTAGCTAAGAGAAACTTTTGTTTAGTTCTAGAGTGACAAGGATGACGGACGACCCCCATTTTCCTCCTTTTGAGTTGGCCTTGTGCCTAAGTTTTTTTGTTCATGTTAATTTTTGTCTGAATAAAAGATTTATTATCTCAAAGTGTAGTATCTGTTCTGATGCTATATTTAAGGCAATTTGTCTCGGTTAATGGAGGGGATATCCTCTATACTGAGACAATTATTTTTCCAGAGTGCCCCTTTTTGCCTTTTTTTCAGAGAGCTGGTTTAACCCCACTTTAAAAACGACCTCGTGTCACATTTTGATTTTGTGGGAAAACAAATAAATACTAATAGAAAAAAGGGGTTTTAATGTGAATATCAATACACACAATTTTTTTATAGGAATATATATATATATATATATATATATATATATGATTAGTTTTTTTTGGAAAAAGAATTCCAGCAGAGTGCTCAATTAAAAGGAAAATCCAAATTTTAAGAGCGTATTTATATATAGACGAATATTGGCTGAAGAGAGCTTGATAAGGATACCTTAAACGGGCCTTATTATCGGGCTTGAAACCGACGGTACCAATGATCTGTCTCAACTAACAATTTTCTGTACACAATATATATATATATATATATATATTTAGAGAGAGAGAGAGAGAGAGAGAGAGAGAGAGAGAGAGAGAGAGAGAGAGAGAGAGAGAGAGAGAGAGAGAGAGAGAGGGGTTTATTTTGTAGTATATTTGTATTACATACAAATGTAACTAAAGCATCATACTATTAACAGTATTATTCTGGATGTGTTGTATTTGTGTATGTATTTAGACCAGGTCTGATTATAGTTTAGTTGTTATTTTCTTTTTCAACGTAGATAAGTAATATATTAAAGCCTGAAATTTTAGACATCCAATTCTAATTAAAGCTGCTGGGAAATTTAATATAAGATTCATAAAGAAAGAGTAATAAACAATTTTAAGAACTTGACAACTAAAAATCAACCACGTAGGTATAGCAGCCATCTTGAATTAAAAAAAATCAAGATGGCGGTTATTCCGCTTTGTGATTGCTTTTTTTTTTAACACCCATTATTCTTATCTTATAAATCGTATATTAAATTTCCCATATGTCTTTAGCAGAAGTCTTTTTCAAATAATTGTTATAAATATCATTTTTGAGTCTTTTACTTCAAAAGTTTTGTTTTCTAAATCATTATTTAGTGTTGATTTTGTAACAGTTTCTCATGAGTCTATTATGTTGTTTTAGGGACATTTGTCCTACGTATATTTGTTTGCTTGTTTTGTTGTAGTCGTTAGTCTATTTAAAGGCAAATCAACTAATTTTTCTGAAAGTGTTTATGTTTCAAGATCTTAATATCTTCAAATTTTTATCTGTGGTATCGATTTTCATTCGTTACTTATGATGTAGATATATGGATATATCATCAGATGCATAGACATATCACCAGATATAGGCATATATCGATATATGAATATACCACTAGGTATTTGGATATGCCACCAGATATATAGATATATATTATCGTCAAGCAAAGCCCTCTGACGCTTGCTGCAGGCCTGTCAAACTAAAATCAAACATAATATTAAAACATATCCAATACAGAATATTCCCAAAAGGTTTTTTTTTTTAATATTTCAATAAATCGTAATAGTAAATAAGAAACATTTTTTGGGAATATTCTGTATTGGATACGTTTTTCCCAATAATGTTTTATTTTAGTCAAACAGGCTCACAGCAAAAGTTGAAAACATTGCTTAACAATAACCGATATACCACCAAAAAATATGCCAAAAAACAAAACAACAAAAAAAAACAGTTTCGCGTCATATTTAGAATTGATTCGTTTAACCCATATATGGAATTCAGACAAATACTATTACTCCAGTTCCAGATACACTTGGGAATAATATTAATTAAAGGGATGACGACCTTTTCTACCGGATATAGTTTAATGTCTTAAGTATCTGGGTAGGAGCTGCTAAAAACAGCCTATCCCGCCTTGGCAGAGTACAAAATAGACTTTGTGGTTTAGTGGGGGATGCCCTTTTCTCTTCCCTGCAACGTCTCTTCTGTATTACAACACATCAGTGTGGCTAGACATACACCTTTCCCTAGCTAGTGATCGAACCTACAACTGTCGTGATGACAGTCGGCAGCTCTAATCATCGGACCATAGATCAGTGCCGTAAATATATCTCCTCGAGTGTGTGTCAAATCAACACCCACCCGTCGCAACAGTGCTCAAACTATCAGTTTGTTTACGAACAAATTAATAGTGGGCTTCGCTTAATATATATATATATATATATATATATATATATATATATATATATATATATATATATGTATGTAAGTGTGTGTGTGTGTGTGTGTGTGTATATATATATATATATGAATAACGAGATGAATTAAATCACAGATTAATTAGATTAATTAAAAATTGCAAAAAGTGAACTGTTTAGAAAAACACATAATACTCGCATGCACATGTCTCAGTTTCTGTACGAATTAAAATATCATATTTATGCGTATTTTATGACCGGTCAATGCCGGGCGGCCTTCTAGTATATCTACATAATATATATATTTTTAATAAATAAATACATAAATATTTCCACTTATTTAAATTCTAATTTTTCGATCCATAAAAGAATCCTCATCACGAAAATACCAATAATTTCTTTTTAATCATTTTACTTACGTTGTTACTTAGTCGTAGTCTTCTATCCTTTTTGAAGAATTGTTTGTTTTGTTTAATCTCTGCTATGCACGAGCGTGAGTAAGTAATGGTGTTATTTTAACTGTTTATTTAAACGCATTGAAGTTGAAAAATTATTATGAAAAATGCGTTTATGAAATGTGCGTCAGGTCGACTCGGTTGTGTATGTATTGATTCGAATCTATGATTAGCTATATGCACCAATATGAAACTACGGCTGTGCATTTTGCTGTGAGCAGATGCACTTGAAGCTAGTTAGTTACTACTATGTGAACTAGTGCATTCTTTATGATCGGTGCACATATATTTGTAGTGTGTGCATTAATATGCAGTGTTCAAGTGAAGAGTTCTAGTGAACTCGCGTTTAAAAATAGAAACAATGTCAAAATCTTATAACAACAACACATAATAATAACATTAATAATGAATAACAACAACAACAACGACAATAATAATAATAATAATAATAATAATAATAATAATAATAAAGAAAAATGGTAAAAACAAAACTTTGTCGGTTTGCAGTCATGGAAAGCTGTCATATATATATATATATATATATATATATATATATATATATATATATATATATATATATATATAGTAATGTGTAGTAAGTTAGAAAAATATATACGGCAATTAAGCTACACAGAATATTCTGTGTTTCATCTACACTAGGATTCGTCAGGCTTATGCGAAGAGTTGTTGTAGTCTTGCGTTTTTATATACGCATATTTTATTGAATTTTTAGTAAGCCAATCAGCTTCCTAGTTTCCACCGCTCCCTTCCTAATCAGCCAATGGGCAGGCACTTACAGTACAAAGGCCCAGTTGACCTTATGTTGAACCCTTCCTTTGTGTGTGCATTTTTAGCAGGGAGTGTAGATATCTAGTGAGTTGACCTATTTTAAACCTATATATATATATATATATATATATATATATATATATATATATATATATATTTCTATGGAAATATATTTTTTTCCTTATAATATATGCAATCCTTATTAAAGAAGCTCAATGTAATTATAGAGCAATATAATGAATGAATGACAAAAGTCTATATTCCAAAGTTCATAATGTTGACCATCTTATAATTTATTTCTTTAATTCAATTGACATTTACAATTCTTGACAGCATCTGTTTCGTTGCACAAAATCGATCACTTAATTATTATATAAATCGGTGCCTTTAACTCATCAGAAGAAATAGCATCAATCAATCCTTAAAAAGGAAATAAAGTGCGATTTGACATGATTAAACTCCGAAAATTGGAAAAGACTCTGTAAATACCTTATAATATGTTTCCATTACGCCATTTGGAATTTCAGAAAATGAGAAGAATTTTAAAATTCTAAATGGCGTAATGGAAACATATTATAAGGTATTTACAGAGTCTTTTCCAATTTTCGGATTTTAATCATGTCAAATCGCACTTTATTTCCTTTTTAAGGATTGATTGTTGCTATTTCTTCTGATGAGTTAAGGGCAAAATAAATTCACTGATTGATATAATAATTAAGTGATTAATTTTGCGCTACGAAACAGATACTGTCAAGAATTGTATGAGTCAACTGAATTAAAGGAATAAATTATAAGATGGTCAACATCATGAACTTTGGTATATAGACTTTTGTCATTCATTCATTATATATATATATATATATATATATATATATATATATATATATATATATATATATATATATATATACTTGTTTATTGTTATATAAACATGCTCACATCCCGCTGCTACAAATAGCCACTTGTTTCAATCAAACAACAGATATCATCAGGCAGCGACTTGACTATTCAAAAGTTCAATGAATAATCTTATATAACAATAAACAAGTATTATCAGCTCTTTTTATTGAGCACTATCTAACAACCTCGTTGAATTCATTAGTCCATTACTTTTGAATATAAAAAAACCCGAGTATATATATATATATATATATATATATATATATATATATACACACACACACACACACACACACACACACACACACATATATATATATATATATATATATATATATATATATATATATATATATATATATATATATATATATATATATATAGGTTAATCATTTACCTGAAACGTACTCAGTTTATACCAATCGTGATGGATTAAAAGGATTTTTAAAAATCTTTCTCATAAATAAAGTTTTTTTATAATGAAAAAAATTTTTTATATAAATTTGGAAAATTTTGCAAAAAAATCCAAGCTCAGTGAATGCCTTTTTATTGGGTTTCAGAGCATACGTAGAGTAGTATAATAATTTTCCAATATGAAATAATATTGTAATGGCTACCTTTTGAAAAGTAGTAAATGACCAACTGAGAAAACTTGATATTTGGAACTTGGAAAGTTATATATATATATATATATATATATATATATATATATATATATATATATATATATATATATATATATAGTATACATATAGTATATATATATATATATTTATTTTTATTTATTTATTTATTTATTTAATTATTTACGGAAATTGCCCCAGACAAGGCATAAAGCCACTTGATGTGTGAAACTAAAAATAAAATAAAAATAGAAAGTACTACTACTTTAAGGTCAAGAACTAATCAACAATAAAGGTTTTACAGATAGATTTCAACCTCCAGAATAGTAATTCTTCCCCATTTGTCAGAAATATCGCTCATACAATGAAAGGACAAAAGAATGGGAAACGACAGTTACGAGGTTGTCGAAAGTAAACCAAAGATCCACTTTTTATTTACGAGCAAGAACCGATGTTGCTCGGGATTGAATGATACTCACTACTTTTCCACTATGCTCATAACATATTACTATTTTTACAGTCTCCTTCTCTTTTCTCTGGTTTTGGCCTTTAATATGAACGGAGGAAATTTTGGCAAACACTCTGAATTACGAGGTGCTTCCAACAAGTTTCCAAACTTTTTTCTACAGGCATTTACAATTGTCGTAGACTCTTGAAATTTCAGTACAAGAGACGTGCAATAAGTAATGCCCATGACCCACTTGCAGTTGCCTGATCTTACTGAAATTTTGCAGGTGCAATGATTTATATCTCTATGGGTGATGTGGCAAACTACAGCTCTGAACTAATTGTGGTTTCTGTTATACAGATGTTTGAACTGAGTTATGTGTGAAATGGAGCCTGTTGAATATCGAACAGTGATCCGGCTTTTGTATTTGAAAGGACGCACACCACAGGTGACTTTTGATGAAATGAAAGAAACTTATGGTGATAATGCCCCATCATATGACCTTGTAAAACGCTGGCATCCTGAATTCAAACATGGCCGGAAGTCTGTGGAAACAGCTTCCAGACCTGGTCGGCCCCTTTCTGCCATTGATGAGGCATCTGTCCATCAAGTCGAGGCTGTCATTTTGGAAGATCGGCGCATTACTATTCACCAAATAGCCCAAGATGTCAAGATTAGTACAGGGTCTGTGGAAACTATCATTCATGACCATTTGCATATGCATAAGGTGTCTGCCAGATGGATTCCCAGGTTGCTCACACCATTCCAGAAGCGAGAACGCGTCGAGTGCTCGAGGATGAATTTGGAGATGTGCCAAGAAGATGAGTCAAAGTTTTTCAAATGACTGATTACACAGGATTAAACCTGGGTCCATCACTATGATCCAGAGACCAAAGCCCAGTAAATGCAGTGGAAGCACTTGGACTCACCACCTCCAAAGAAGGCAAGGGTGCAGCCCTCTGCTGGCAAGGTCATGCTCACAGTCTTCTGGGACCAGAACGGAGTAGTGATGACAGATTTCCTGGCAAAGGGTACCACAATTACAGGAGCCTATTATGCTTTACTTTTGAGGAAATTAAGGGAAACTATCAAAATCAAGAGGTGGGGCAAGATCAGCAAATGTACCCTCCTCTGCAGGGCAATGCTCTGTTCCACAACTCGCATGTCACCAGATCAGAAGCACTGGCGTGTGGTTATGAAATCCTTCCCTATCCTCCCTACTCTCCTGACCTTGCACCCTCTGACTTTCACCTCTTCCCAGCCATGTTGTTTTTGAAAGGAAAGCGTTACCCAGATGATGCAGCCTTGATTTCTGACGTCACATCGTGGTTTGAGGACCAACATGGGGTGTTCTACAAAAATGGTCTCCAGAGCTGCATCAAACGATGGGAGAAATGCATCACTCTGGGTGGTTCCTATGTAGAGAAAGACTAATAACTGTGCCAAGTTTCGTTGCTCTCTCTCTATATATATATACTAGCAAAAGTACCCGTCGTTGACTGGGTTCATAAACTGCCTACAGAAAATGGACTCTGATTTTTAGGAAGTTGTCTCCCTTACATTCTAGCCGCCCCATATTTTAGGGACGTAAATGAATATGAGAATCTACATATAAATATACATTTACATACATATATATTTGTTATTTATGTATTTTACTTAATTATTATAGATAAAATAATTATGGACAAAACACGTGTCTGTGGACAGCTATTTTATCTATAATTAAGTTTATATATATATATATATATATATATATATATATATATATATAAATTTTATGATATTTATTCGAAGGTAAACAGTTACATTTGGTCGCTACAAACAGCCATCTGTTTCAGTCAATGTGGCGACCAAACTGTGTCCCTTCGAATAAATATTATAAAATAGTGTGCTCTTGTTATTGAGCACTATCTAAAAACCTCGTTGGATTCATTAGTTCCTACTTTTGATTATATGAAGCCTGGATTAATATATATATATATATATATATATATATATATATATATATATAATCTGAGTGTAATTATATTGACAGATATTTATCATAAAGTCTACTTTTTAAAAAATTATTTTCTTTTATAAACAATTGATTATTTATTTTTCCTTTATTCAAATGGTAAATAATCTCAGTAAAGGTCAAGAGGTTATCAAGAAGCCATCTTGAAACTAAGACGCTGTCTTGACACGCTTTGCGATTTTATTTGTCGGCGAAATATGTTCCCATAACTGCAATTCAATGCCAAACCGTCACATTCGAAAAGAAATAAGAAAAGAAACAACGATAACAGTCATAATAACAATAATATGGGTATTAATTCTAAAGATGGTGATGATGATAATAATAATAATGATAATAATAATAATAATAATAATAATAATAAACTGGGCAGACAAATACGATTCTAGCTCTCATATTTTATTAAATAAAATTCTTTGGATTACTACTCGTATGTTCATTCAAATATCAAATTATGTTTCTGAATTTTTGAGATGAGGCTTAATTATTCGAATTATTTAAAGTTTTCGGACTACTGTTCTCATCTTGATTGTTATTTTCACAACGTTTCAGTCGATGCAATCTCCGACCTTCTTCGGGTGTATCTTGTTGAACTCTGGAATCTGCACAGAATTTCGAACAGAACCCTTTATTTAATACACAAGGGGTAGCATGCTCTCGTTCCCTCTGCCACGACTGGGTAGAAATCCTAAGTAATTCGTGTGGACCCGTGGTGTAGTGGATTAAAGTACATGATAAATTACAGTTGTAAGTTGCACTCTTTTGAAGGTTGAAGGTTCGATACTCACTACAGGCGATATTCAATATACAATTGCAAATTACTTTTGGTTTTCTACCCTGTCATGGCTACCGAAATGAGGGTATGCTACCTCCGTGAATTAAATAAAGGATTCAATTCGAAATTCCATACAGATCCCCAAGTTCAACAAAATACACCTGGAGAAGGTTGGAGGTTACATCAGCAGAAACGTTCTGAAAATAACACACAATGTGAACAGTAATCTGAATAATCCAAATAATATGAATAAGTGCAAAATGAAAAGCTGTGATACAACGAAACAGTCTGTCTGGGAATGACTATAAATGCTCCCTATCTTGGGTTGAGCATATTGGGGAGTGAAATAACAAACTGCCGCTAGCGTATAAATCAATTATTTTTGTGTAAACAAATTGAGCTTGGGCGTTTGGACAATGTTTGGCCATTGTAATTTCACATACCCAGCTTAGCAGTAGCCAAATAGTGTGACGATTAAAAATGCTGACAGTTGCCTAGGCGGTCAAGTTTCAATCCTGGTTTGAAGTACTTGCTAGTCTTGATGCACTGAAGAGCTGTGATACAGTGAAACAGTCTGTCTGTAGATGACTATATATATATATATATATATATATATATATATATATATATATATATATATATATATACAGTGATGATCATATTTATTGGCACGGTAAAATAAAAGTTACATTTTGTCTAATAAATTCTAAAAAAGGGATTAAATTAAAGAAAATAACAAAGTATATTATGTATTTTTAACTGGCCTTTCCGATGCAGCAATCGGATTTTAGAAAAAATAAATAACAAAGGAACAACAAACATAATTGCAAAAAACCCTTGTTCAAAATTATTGGCACGGCTTTGTTTTTCTTTTAGTATCAGTATAATATCAATCAATTTCCGGTTTACGTGCTTTCTGAACTTTTTTATAGCCATATTATGCTTGTTTAACGCTAATTCAGTGAATAATTTTTTTCAGATAATTTTTAGATAGCGATTTATTTAAACTATTATAAGTGACTAAATTATAATTTTCAATCGCCATGGTTAAAACTAAGGAACACAGCGAAGACGTCAGGAAGCTTGTTGTAGCATACCATACCAATGGGGAGGGCTATGATAAGATTTCAAAGAAGCTAAACCTTCCCAAATCTACTGTTAGAGCCATAATAAACAAGTTCAAATCGCAAGGCCACGTTATGAGTTTAGAGGGTAGAGGGAGAAAAAGGATTCTTTCGCCAAGAGATGAACGGAAAATTGTTCGACAAGTAAAACAAAACCCAAGGATCTCTGTTGGGGAGATTGTTGATGAACAGAGCACCTCTGGAGTGAATGTATCTCAACATACAGTTGGTAGAGTTTTGAAGAGAGCTGGTTTAAAAGCATGTCGTCCGAGAAAGACTCCCTTATTGAAGCCTATGCACCTGAAAGCAAGGCTAGCCTTTGCAAAACGTCATATTGATAAAGATGTTGCATTCTGGAAACGTGTTCTATGGACTGACGAAACGAAAATAGAGTTATTTGGCCATAATAAAGTGTCTTATATTTACAGAAAATCTGGCGAAGCTTTCCTGCCTAAGAACACCATACCCACAGTGAAGCACGGTGGAGGCAGTTTGGTGTTTTGGGGATCCTTTGCTGCCTCTGGACCAGGGCGACTTGTTAAGGTCACAGGTAGCATAAAAAAGGAAGATTATGTTAAAATATTGGATGAAAACCTGAAAGACTCTGCTAAAGAGCTCTCACTTGGTCGTCGTTGGTGGTTCATGCAAAATAATGACCCAAAGCATTCGGCTAAACTGACTAAGAAATGGCTTGAGGACAATCATATTAATGTTTTGGAGTGGCCATCACAAAGCCCAGACCTTAATCCAATTGAAAATTTATGGAGAACATTAAAATTGAGGGTAATGCAAAGGAAGCCTAAGAATCTTATTCAATTGGAGGATTATTGTCGGGAAGAGTGGGCTAAAATTACTACTGAAGAGTGCAACAACTTGGTTGTAAACTATGAAAAGCGACTGAGGAAGGTAATCAAGGCTAAAGGCTATACAATTGATTATTAAATAAATCGTGCCAATAATTTTGAACAAGGGTTTTTTGCAATTATGTTTGTTGTTCCTTTGTTATTTATTTTTTCTAAAATCCGATTGCTGCATCGGAAAGGCCAGTTAAAAATACATAATATACTTTGTTATTTTCTTTAATTTAATCCCTTTTTTAGAATTTATTAGACAAAATTTAACTTTTATTTTACCGTGCCAATAAATATGATCATCACTGTATATATAAGTGAGAATGTGTAGGTTTCTCGACCTATATACTCAACAAATTTTTGATGTACAGACTTGAAAGTTGGCATATAGGGTATTCGGACATGGGGAAACCTTTTTAATCGGTTTTCATCCGGAAAATAGAGCTGCTAAAGGGTCAAAATTGAAAAGTTGGTATGTGGGGCGGGGGTTGGGGGTGATCGGATTTTTATGTTTGTCAACTGTTTCACAAATGTGTATGCGTGAATCGTTCACATTACAAATTACTTATGTTAAGAATAAATAGGTTTGAAAACATTTTCTAAAGACTGTGTCAAGCTGGCCTAATGGTTATCGTACTTGACTCACTGTCTTTAGGTTTTGGTTTCGATTTCGAGTATTTTTTTTTACTTACCGGAAATGAACTCTTTTGAAAAAACAAACAAACATAATACTCGCATGCATATGTCTCAGTTTCTGTATGCGTTAAAATATACTATTTATGCGTATTTTAGGACCGGGCAACGCCTAGCGGCCTACTAGTATACATATAAAGGACTTGTAGAAGGGGATCCAGGTTCCTATGTGCATCAAAAACGTAAAATGCTCTCTCAACTTGATTTCTTGAGCAGAATTTAGCTCACAAATTCTGTTTCATAATTTTATGCAAGATGGCCGCTAGGGTTGGTGAAGAATATAATTTTACCTCCGACAAAGATCATTTGCTATTTTAATTATTCGGACTACTATTCTCATTTTGGCTGGTGTTTTCACAGCGTTTCAGCTGATGTAACGTCAGATTTTCTTTAGACGAGTTTCTTTTCTTTTTATTCATTTTTTGAACTTTGGAACCTTTATGTCAAACTCGGGAACAAAGGCGGTCAATACCCCATGGATTAAAGTTCTGTATATGTTCTCGAGTTTAGCATAAAATTACAAAATTCAAAAAGATGTACAAGAAGAAGGTCGGAGTTTACATCGAACGAAATGTTGTGAAAATAACAATGAAGATGAAAATAGTAGTCTACATATTGCAAACAAAACAACGTATCAATCCTCATCTAAAAAATTATAAAATAAACAAATCTGAACATCTTTTTTTTTTTTTTTAATACATCACATATTTGGTATGCAATTGGAATATATTTTTGGTGGTAAATTTTTACGACGTGCCCCAGCATGTTATAAACACCCCAACCTTCCCATGTTAAGAACGGCTTTCGAAATAAACACCCCCAACCTCGAAAACTGTTCTTAACATGGGGAGGTCAGGGGTGTTTAACCCGAAAGCTGTGGTTAACATGGAGTGGTTGGATGTGTTTATACTACGTTGGGGTAGGGCGTAAAAAATACCATTTTTTTTTAAAAGTAAATAAGAGCATCTAGTAGGTGGGAAAGAGGTTTTACATTGAATTTATGTAAGAAACTGAACTCATACCTAAAACTTGAACAAATAATCGATAGTAATCCAAAGATCAAAACAAAAAAGTAAAATTAACTAGGAAACGGGATTGAGTGTGTCGTATTAGTCTACCAAGTTTTTAGAGATTAATTACAATGGGGAAAATAATGGTAACATGTGATGGTCTAATGATAGCAACAATATAATAAAACAGGGATAAAGTTAAGCAAAAAAGAAAGAGAAATATAATTGGAAGAGAGAAGAATAAAAATAAAAAGAAAGAAAGAAAAAAACAAGCAATGAATGTTAAAGAAGTGTTCTCCTTACTTTTCCGGTGTTCTTGACTTCAAGTTCATAGGCACTTGCAACAACTGCCAACATTAGATTCATAAGGTACAATGATCCGAAGAAGTTAATGACGATGAAATAAATCACAGTCCATGGACTATGAGCGCGAATGACCTAAATAAGTAAAACAAAAAAAGAAAAGGTTAATTTATATATATATATATATATATATATATATATATATATATATATATATATATATATATATATATATATATATATAGTATAAGTTATGTTAAGCTACACAGAATATGCCGCTTTTCATTATATATATATATATATATATATATATATATATATATATATATATATATATATATATATATATATGTGATTACTTCATTTAATCACAGTGCATAAGCCTGACGAATTCTCACGAACATGAAACGTGGAATATTCTGTGTAGCTTAATTGCCATATATATTTTAATAGCTTACTACCTAGCTCTACCTATATATCGAGCACAGTTGAAGTAAATACTGAAAAATTTTCGCATGAAATTATATCTCCGTATATTAATTTATATGATTAAATGTAGTAATCATATATATATATATATATATATATATATATATATATATATATATATATATATATATATATATATGTGTGTGTGTGTGTGTGTGTGTGTGTGTGTTTCTATTTTTTCTTTGTAAAATACGATTTTTCAATTATATTTCACTCTTTGTATGTATGGATTTTCTTAGTCTTTCCTTTGTCCTGACATTATATCGTCACGGTAAGCAAAGAATTTCAGTTTTTTCCTACGAGCATATGTACGAGACGAGAAGAGACGGTATTGATTGTTTCTGCATAACGAAACGGATCCGTAAAAAAATTATGGCAATTTTAACATGATGAAGGAGCTGTTTTGCATGAAAAATAAATATTTAGATCTTGGAATATAGATATATTGTTATTCCTTTATATATATATATATATATATATATATATATATATATATATATATATATATATGTTAAGTTTGCAGGTTGAAACAAGTAACGTAGAAAGCAATACAAATGACAACTCACAAACAAAGGTAGATCAAATAAGAAGTGTATTAGGAAAAGGTATATTTACAGGATATTTACATGATGGTGTCAAATAAGAGAGTCTTTGCTGGAGAAACATATCTGCTCTCGGCGGCCTTCGGTGGCTTCTGGTGAACACACCCTCAGACTAACTGAGTCTTCCTATTTATGTGTAATTACTATCCACATATGCAAATGAATGTGTGCCACCACAACACCCTCCTCCCAAGATTTGAAGTCGCACAGATTTCAATATCTTTTTCTCTTGGGATTTAACATTAATGGTTCCTTAAACTTTCTTTTTCTACCTGATCTTCGGGGTTCAGGTGTATATTGAGGCGGTTCCAAATTAAAGGATTCGTATATGATGTCCATGGTTTCCTCCTCTTCGACTGCTGTTGTATAATCACAATCTTGAATGTGGCGTGTTTTTATTTGGTTCAGGTGCCTTTTATGTATATTTTGTGGACCTTTAATCATGTATGTACAATCACCAATGCGTTTATCCACTACTCCACATTCCCAGTAAGAAGTGTTATTCCTGTAGCACTTGAAATATACTCGATCTCCCGAGTTATATTTCTTTCTTATCATGTGTGTAGTGTTTCGGACAATTGCCTGTCTTGGCAATAGTTTATCAAACGTTGATTTCACCTTTCTGGCAAACATTAAATCAGCTGGTGATATATTTGACGGGGTATTAGGGTGCGGTGTTATCCTATATATTTGCAAAAATTGTTGCAAAGCTTTTTCCGTTGGTATCCCAATGGACTTTTTCAACGCTCGTTTTAACGCGTCCACGAACCTCTCCGCGAGGCCGTTCGATTTTGGATGATACGGCGGAGTAGTGATATACTTTACTTGGAACGTGTCACAAAATTCCTTAAAGTCTGTGGATGTGAATTGAGTTCCATTGTCAGTGACCAGTGTGTCTGGTACACCAAATCGTGCAAATAACTCGTGCAGGAATCCTATTGAGTTGTTCATTGTTGGATTCCTGCAACACATTACCTCAGGCCATTTTGTATAACTATCTACTACAATTAAGTAGTAATTTTCTCCTACTGGACCAGCGAAGTCCATGTGGATTCTCGACCATGGGTGGTCGGTTTTCGGCCAAAGTTTGTGTCATATAGGTGGGGATTTTGTCGCTAACTGACATCCTTCACATCTATTTATTGTTGTAGGTATGTCGACGTTCATGTTACGCCAGTATACGTAGCTTCTCATTAACGACTTCATCCGATTTATCCCCGGATGTCATGTGTGGAAGTCTCTCAAAATCCTCTTCTGCAACGTTTTAGGTATTACTACTCTCTCGCTATATAATAACACATCGTTACATATGGAAAAAATTTCCTGAACCTTTGTGTCCGTTATAATTTTTTCTTTTATATCATTTATATATTCATCTTTATCGGCTTCTCTTTTAATGTCCGCCAATGTTACCGGTAGTTATTTAATGATGTTTGCTACCATATTTTTCACTTCGACGTTTGTTCGAATTGCTGCAATCAGTGATTCTTCCAAATTATGTTTCTGTGGTATCAGTCTTGAAAGTCCATCCGCATGGCAAATCTTTTTCGATGCTAGATGTTGTAGCTGGAAATCGTAATTCAGTAGGATCGTACCCCAGCGCAGCAATCTATTTGCGGTGTATACAGGCAATCCTTTTTTTTTGATCCGTAGATTGTGACTAATGGTTTATGGTCGGTTTCAAGTATGAATTGCCTACCATATAAATACCGGGTGAATTTAGTTACTGCAAATATTATACTCAACGCTTCTTTTTCAATCTGTGAATACGCCTTCTCTGCTGGAAGCAGCGTTCTTGAAGCGTAAGCTATCGGCTTTCTATATCCATTAGGCATGATATGTTGAATGCATGCTCCTATGCCATAGGAACTAGCGTCACTATCGACGACTATATTTAATTTTGTGTCATAGTGAGTTAGAAATAATTCAGATGTTAGTGCGCTCTTTATTTTGTCAAAAGCGGTTTGACATTATTGCGTCCAGTTCCAAGGTGCGTCCTTTTTTAGCAGCTGAAACCACAAAATACGATTTACTTTTCCGTTTTAGGCATTTCCTAATAAATAACAGCCGAACTTAAGTACAACTCTTTCCATAGAAAAAAAAAAGTTTTCAACTCGAGTCACAATTGAAAAAAATAAGATGTATGGACTACATTTAAATTTTTTTCACGTGACGTTTTACTGTCTTATATCCATTATCCAGTGACAACTTTAGTTTAAAAAAATCTTTCCTTGATTTTAGTAATTCGAATCTGTTCTTCGTAATTTAGTAATACGAATCTGTTTGTCGTTTTACAAGAATTCACTTTTACAGTTTATTATTTATTTTTTTTTTTAAAGATGGATTCCACGGGAAACGGCGTAAATCGTCGCTTTTTTTTTTTTGCCACGTTCGAGTTTTTTTTTCTTTGAGACTGCAATTAAAGGTTTTGGTTTGTCTCTTTTTTTCCGACTAGTATTTTAATAAATAAAATACTATTAATCGAGGTTACTTTTTTTTTTTAACCTGAATGTAGTTTTTGTTCTTGGAATTTGGGAAACGACCGTTTCTTTCTTTTAGTGTAGTACTTCGCGAGGAAAATATTTTACAGTTTTCCAATGTTCGCTGAATTATTCATTTTTTCCGCTTGAATCGAACTTCTCTTTAGCGTAAAATCCGTTTTTACGACTATTTCGTTCGTCAAAACTTGTATTCCTTGGAAAGGTCAACCGTTGCGTTGTACTTTTTTTTTTTTAGTGAGTTCTTTCCATTTCTTCGTCAAACTGTTATATTTTACGTTCATCCTCGTCGTCACTGTTAAGTTTGCAGGTTGAAACAAGTAACGTAGAAAGTAATACAAATGTCGATTCACAAACAAAGGTAGATCAAATAAGAAGTGTATTAGGAAAAGGTATATTTACAAGATATTTACATGATGGTGTCAAATAAGAGAGTCTTTGCTGGAGAAACATATCTGCTCTCGGCGGCCTTCGGTGGCTTCTGGTGAACACACCCTCAGACTAACTGAGTCTTCCTATTTATGTGTAATTACTATCCACATATGCAAATGAATGTGTGCCACCACAACAATATAACTCTCTATTGTGTATTGAACCTTCTATTCGGTTGGGATTAAATTATCTATATATAAATACTGTAGTTTAAATTAGTTTGAAGTTTAACATGACTACTTCATTTAATCACATATATTAATATATGAAAATATAATTTTATGCGTAAATCTTTAGTATTTACTTCAACAGTGTTCAATACATAGGAAAAGCTAGGTAGTAAGTTATGAAAATATATATGGCAATTAAGCTACACAGAATATTCCGCTTTTCATTCTCGTGAGAATTCGTCAGGCTTATATATATATATATATATATATATATATATATTATAAACAAGTAATCACCAATAAAATTAAACATATATACATATGGACAACAATATAAATATATTTTTAGAATGTTTTGACATAAAGAATAGACGCTAATGAATATACAAATAATTTTGTTGTTTTTTCTTTTTTCACCCCCCCCTCAAAAATGTTAGTATACATATTATAAACAACTAGTCACTAGTAAAATTAAACATATATACATATAGACAACGATATAAATACACATTGAGGAAGTCTTGAAATAAAGACAAAACGTTGATGAATATATAACGTGCGTTTTTCTTTTTTCACTTTTCGCAACAATATAAATATATACATTTTAAACACCTAATTAATTATAAAATTAATTCATTCAACAGACCAGTTTTGCATAACTTTTACCTTCCCTATGAAATTTACAATATATATATATATATATATATATATATATATATATATATATATATATATACAGTCCTGGTCAAAATCATAAGACCACTTAAGAAAGTAAGCGTTTACGCATATTATCGAATTTTTAATCAAACAAATGGTTGAAACCATTGCCAAAACCTTTGCCGTATGATGGAAAAAATAAAATCTGCTTCATTCGAAACCTTAACCCTGATCTAATAATTATTTTTTAAAAACAAACATTTTTCACCTGGTCAAAATGATAACACCACTGATAATTTATCTAACAAAAGGCAATTATAAACTACTAAAAAGGGTCTCAGCATTTAGTATAGCCTCCATTATTACGAATTACTTCAAAAATTCTCTTCGGCATGCTTGCGACTAAGTTTTTAATCAGTTGCGAAGGAATTTTATCCCATGTACTGAAAACTGAATCAGAAAGTTCCTTTATCGAATCATACTGGATTCCATCCTTGAACACTTCTCTTGCCATCCATCCCCAAAGATTTCCAATGGGACTGAGGTCCGGAGAACATGCTGGATGATCTAACAATTCTATATTATTTGAAGAAAAGTATTCTCGTGCTTGTCGAGAAGTGTGTATTGCAGCATTGTCTTGCTGGAAAATCCAATTTCTTCCACACAGACGTGGACCTTCAGTCCTGATAGAAGCATTTTCAAGCATTGAAATGTACTTCAATGATGTTTGCCGGCCTTTCACTACTTACAACTTTAGGGTCCCAGCTGACGAGAAAGCACCCCAGATCATTAAAGACCCTTCTCCACTATGCCGAGTTGAAAAAGTCTCTTTGGGCAAATTTTTATCATGCCAATAGTGTTGAAATCCATCTGGACCATCTAGATTAAACTTTTTCTCACCGGAGAAAATTACATTTTCCCACTTCTCTTCATCCCAAGTCTGGTATTTGGCGGCATATTTAAGTCGGTTAGTTTTGTGCTGTTCAAGAAGACGTGGTTTCTGCAGTCGCTTTAAATGATTGAAACCCTTCATTTTCAGATGCCTTCTGATGGTTTTAGGACTACATTCTGCTGCTGTTTGGCTTTTTAATCGACTTGAGCTTATACTGGAGTTTTTAAAAAAAACTTATTCTGATACGGCAATCCAGTGATGGGGTTATTTTTGGTCGACCTGGACTCTTTTTGTGCCCATATTGATCTGGATTTCTTAAAAAATTTGTGATGACCGTTTTGCTACGATTCACTTCGTTTGCAATGGATCTATGGGAGAGTCCACCCCTATTAAGCTCGAAGATCCTTCCTCTCTTAAACTCTGAAATAGTTTCCCTTTTTCCATTTATAATTTAGTAAGATGTTTTTTATCCACTAACAAGTAGCTTTTAGTAACATTGAAAGCTTTTCGTATTCATTTTTTCAAAACTAGCCGATTTTATTAAAGTGGTCTTATCATTTTGACCAGGTGAAAATGTTTGTTTTTTTAAAAAATAATTATTTGATCAGGATTGAGGTTTCGCATGAAGCAAATTTCATTTTTTTCCATCATATTTCCCCTTTTAGCAATGGTTTAAACCATTTGTTTGATTAAAAATTCGATATTATGCGTAAACGCTTACTTTCTTAAGTGGTCTTATGATTTTGACCAGGACTATATATATATATATATATATATATATATATATATATATATATATATAAAACTATATATATATAAAACTATATATATATATATAAAACTATATATATAACTATATATATATAACTATATATATATAACTATATATATAACTATATATATATATATATATAACTATATATATATATATATATATATATATATATATATATATATATATATATATCGTATTATATGGTTTCTGAAAAATTCAGAGGCATAATACGAAAGATAGGACGAGGTATGGAATAAGGACGCTGGAAGTCGAGTGACTCAAAGGGGACACTCTTCAACTGACACCGGTTGACTGCCAACACACGTATCATTTGCAAACAACCACACACAATCTGAGTTGTCTGTTTTATTCGTTGATTTTAAATATTAAGAAAAGATTATCCAATGGCAGTGCTTACTGCTTCTCCCAAACAAAGATCTTGCCGACTTTTTTGTTTATTCATCTAATGACACTTGAACGTGCTCAACCATAAACTTTTCAGTAAGCAAAAGAAAATCCCATATATATTCTCATCGTAAAATGAAGTTTGATTAACTTAATTTAAATTCATTTATTGATCTGGATACAAACGTTTAGCCAATTAGTGCATTATCATAAAAGTGACACTCAGACAAAAGACGACAGAAAGTAAACAAACGGTTTAATACCTTGACGATTGATAGGAAATGTTCGGCATTTAATGAAGTTCAAAAATAAATAATTAGTAATATCATGCAATTGTTAAATATGTAGTCCAAATCATATCCCTATCAAAGGGTAGTCTACACTCATTAACAACAAAATGATGTCTATATTTTAGGTAGTGGAGGGCTGTTCTTTTGTAACAAAACTTTTCAATAAACGAACGTAGAGATGGTGTCTATCGAGTGTATATATATATATTTTAAATGAGTTCATTTTCAACGATTATTCAATTGCGTTTTTTTTCCTTTTAGGCATTTAAGAAAAAACATTAAGTATCTATTTATTTTATTAAATTTAGAATAAATATAATTATCGTGTTATATTGTTTGGTAAAAGAAAAAGACAGAAACATCTTTAACTTGCACAATTTGGTTAAAAGATTTAATGATGCAACCTCTGCTTGGAAGAAAAATTAAGAATTATAAAATATATTAAATCATCAGAGTGATGATGGCACAAAAAACATAGCCATATGTATACGATGAAGTCTTCCTTTCCTAAATAAAACTATTATGAGTATCAGCTTCAGCTGATACTCATCTCTTATAATAATCAGAGCTTGATATGAGGACGTAAAACGGTTCCCTATTATGAAGTTTGAAACCGACAGTACCGATGACATATCTCATCTAAATGTTCTGAAAATAAAGAAAAAATAAATAATACGCTCTTATTTTTGGAATTTTTTTCCTTATAATAGAGCACAGAGAATTTTTTCCTTAAAACAGAGCACTCTGATGGAATCCTTTTCTCCAAAGTATAAAACTATTATAATTTAGATCTGAAATGGAACACATACATCAAGAGCCAGGTACGTCCAAGGATGGAATACTGTTGCCACATCTGGGCAGGAGCTGCTAGAAAGGACTTGTCCTGCCTTGATAGAGTTCAAAATAGACTTCGTAGCCTCGTAGGAGATGTCCTTTTCTCTTCCTTGCAACCTCTATCTCACAGAAGAGATGTTGCGAGTTTGTCTCTGATGTATCGTTATTTTCATGGAAAGTGTTCGACTGAGCTTCAATCTATGGTCCCCCTTCGCAAAACTTTCACAAGAAACACTCGTCTAGCTGTAAACACTATCAATAATTCCCCCCACTCTTTATCTATGCCTAAACCTAAACGTAGATTCCATGAACAAAGCTTTTTTTATTAGAACTGCACGCCTGTGGAATTGTCTTCCGTTTTCCTGCTTTCCGGCTGACTACAATATGGTTGTCTTCAAGTCTAACGTAAATAAGTTCTTGATGAGCCGTTCCATATAAGTTATCAAATTTAACAAATTTTCATTACTAATGATTATTATATTGTCCAATTTCTACTGTACACTCTTTAACCCTTATCCTTGAGTGGCCTCTTGGAGTTGATAATGAGTTGATACCTATGAAAAAAAAAAAAAGAAAAAGTCCAATGTGAACAAGTTCTAATTGAATCGTCCCCCTAAGTAATCCAAGTTACAAAATTCCCACTGTTTACTATGCTAAAATCACAATGACTAATGTATACCTATTAACCCTTATCCTCGAGTGGCCTCTGGGCCTTGATAAGTGGTGACACCTTTGTAAAAAAAAAAAAAAAAAAAAAAAGAAAAAAGTCTGTTGCCAAGGTCGCTGGGAAAATGGTGGGATCCTTCTACCGCTCCAGAAGATATCTCACTACTGATGCAATTCTTTATCTGTATAAAAGCCAAGTACGTCCAAGGATGGAGTATTGCTGCCACATCTGGGCAGGAGCTGCTAAAAACAGCCTATCCTGCCTTGACAGAGTACAAAATAGACTTTGTGGCCTAGTGGGGGATGCCCTTTTCTGTTCCTTGCAACCTCTCTCCTACAGAAGAAACGTTGCGAACCTGTCTTTGTTTTATCGTTATTTCCATGGCAAGTGCTCGTCTGAACTCCAATCTCTGGTCCTCCCCCACCAATCTTTCACGAAAAACACCCGTCTAGCTGAAACCACTGTCATTAATTTTCCTCACTCTTTATCTGTGCCTAAATCAAAACGTATATTCCATGAACAAAGCTTCTTTCTTAGAAGAGCACGCCTGTGGAACTCTCTTCTGTTTGCCTGTTTCCCACCTAACTACAACTTGGATGTCTTCAAGTCCAACATAAACAAATTCCTGATGAACCGCCCAATTAAGTAAGACACTTTATCAAATCTCCAATAATAACGATTACTATGATACTATCCCATTGATTACTGTACACGTAATAACCCTGATCCCTGAGTGGCTTCCGGGCCTTGATAAGTGGTGACCTCTATGTAAAAAAAAAGGATTTTATTAAAATTAATTTCAGTAACATATCAAAACATCAAATCAAATTTTTATACTTGAATATTACTAGATACGAGCATGTGGATGTGCGCGCGCGCGCGTGAGAGAGAGAGAGAGAGAGAGAGAGAGCGTATATATGGAAGAGACGTCAGATGACACAGTGACATTTTAACTATAACTGTAACTGTAATGGTTTGAGATACAAATTTATTAACAGTGTACCAACACAAACCAGTCATTGCTGATGGAACAAGAGCATGCTACACCATGAAGTAAACTCCTCCGCCAATTTTGGGTCTAAACACTTGAAATTTTAGATGTAGGTTACCTGAACATGAGTCAAAATTTTTCATATATATATATATATATATATATATATATATATATATATATATATATATATATATATATATATCTGTACATAAAGTTATGAACAGTGCATAAGGCCCGAGTAAAGCCAGGTTGAACTGCTAGTATACATATATTAGTCCTCGCGCGAAAGAGCAGGACACAAAATGTTTTAAATAATAATAATAATAATAGAATAACAATAACAAAGACTTTCGCTGTCGAGGACTACTATAAAGCATAACCAGTTATACAGTCCTTTTGAAATTTTCATCTCTATTTTTCTCGTTATGTACTGAAGATTTGTTAATGAAACTTCTATGAAATATGTTCCTTATTAAATTTTAAAGATTTTCTATTCTGAAGGAAGTTTTAAAAAATTTAATCTAAAAAAAATATTTTAAAGTTTTTGTTAAAAAAATTCAGATTTTCTCATTATTCAGACATGTATGACAAAGAGGGAGTTACAAAAAGAGTTGTGGTGTGAAGAGAAATACAAACTGAAACAGAGAGAATATTCAGACCTGTAATAATACAAAGAGGAGGTTGCAAAAAATGAGTTGTGGTGTGAGGAGAAATACAAACTGAAATAGAGAGTAGAAGAGTTTTTATAAATACATGCAAAACCACATTCATTTTTTTTAATCCAAAGTAATAAATTAAATAAAATATAATCTTAAAAAGATACGATACAAGTTAGAAAAGCATTTCATCCAAGGCATGAAAATTGTTAAACAAAATGTTTTTACTATAGGCTTTAAAAATAAAGGTACAAGATTCAATTTGAAATTTATTTATCTTCAAAGTGCATTTTTATACATTTTACAAAGTAAGGTATTAAATTTTTATACCTTACTTTGTAAAATGTATAAAAAGTGCATTTTGAAGATAAATAAATTTCAAATTGAATCTTGTACCTTTATTTTTAAAGCCTACAGTAAAAACATTTTGTTTAACAATTTTCATGCCTTGGATGAAATGCTTTTCTAACTTGTATATATATATATATATATATATATATATATATATATATATATATATATATATATATATATATATAATTTATTACTACAATATATATATATATATATACATATATATATATATTGTAGTAATAAATAGTATATATATATATGTGTATATGTATATATATTGCAGTAATAAATAGTATATATATATATATATATACACATATGTATATACATATATATATGTATATACATGTATATATGTGTATATATATATAGTAGTAATAAATAGTACACACACACACATATATATATATACACACACACACACACACACACACACACACATATATATATATATATATATATATATATATATACACACACACACACACACATATATATATATATATATATATATATATATATCAATAAATAGTGATTTTTAGTAATAAGTAGTAAGAATGTACATCTAAAGACCAAATAAGTTTAAGGCTCTCAAAATCATACTAGAATTGTTAGCAAGGACCCGTAGCATATTCATGGAAAATACAATTGCGAATTACTTAAAGCTTCTATTCAGTCATGGCTGATGGAACGAGAGCATGCTACCTCCGTGTATTGCATGAAGAATTTGTTCGAAATTCTGTGCAGATTCCTAAGTTTGACAGACAAATTTCCGAGTTCAACAGAATATTAGGTTGATGCAAAAATAATGTCGTTTTTTGACTTGAAGTTGAACGTCAAAAAGAAGCAAAAAAAAAACAACAACATTATTTTGCACCAACCTAATATATCTGAAGAAGGTCATAGGTTACATCAACCGAAATGTAAAAATAACGCTGAAGATGAGACCAATAGTCTGAAGAATCCAAATAATACGAATAATCAAACCTCATCTAAAAAATTTAGAAACATAACATATACTTTCATTCAGGAAATTCAGAAAAATCAAGGGAAACAACTCAACAGTTTCAGAGTTATTTACTTTGAATCAATTGAAGTTAAAACTTATAGAAATAAAAATAAAAATAGTAGTAAATGAGGTCGTTATATATTCCCGACCAACGCCGGATAGCCCTGCTAGTTTCTTATAAAGCAAAAAAGATCATTCTTCATTGCAAGTTGTACATTTCCCACCCCATTTTTCTTCTTTGATTACTTTCAGCCCGTCCTTTCTTTCCGTCATATAGTTCAACTTCCTATGTACTCTTGGACCTGTTCCTTAATGTCTTTTCCGGTCAATACTATTAATCCTCTTTCCTCTACACCCGGCGAATATGTGAAAATAAAAATGACCATTATTTTCAGTGTAGACATATACTTATATATGTTCCGGATGTATGTTTTCTATTTGATTTAAAATATTAATCGTTGTTGTATGTATTTATTGTGATTGAAGCCTACTTAAAATCTACTAAACAAAATAATGGATTCAGAACGTTTCTTCTTTCTCTCTCTTTTGCTCTTTCTCACAAAACAACTATGTCGCCTTTCTTTTAATTCCGTTTCTGGCATCTCTCTCTACATATATAAGGCTCAATTATAACAATTGGTAACAACAGATAGAAGGGAAAAATTATACACAAAACAGAAGCCGTTGGTTTATCAGTTGACAATAATCTCATAAGGCGGTCATACCTTTTTTTACTATAAAGTCACCGCTTATCAAGGCCCAGAGTCCACTCAAGGATAAGGGTTAATGGGTGTCAGGTGAGACAACATCATGATGGCCAGTGATGGTGGAAATTGGGCAGAAGTTAATCATTTAAAAGGATGGCTCAACGACTTAAAAACGATCATGCTATAGTTAGCTGGGAAGTAGCTCCATTATAATGTGTTCAACAAACGAACAATTCTTGGAAAAAAAGCTTTGCTTGTCGAATTTTCGTTTAATTTTAGGCAAAGAGAGAGAGAGAGAGAGAGAGAGAGATAGAGAGAGAAAGAGAGAGACAGACAGACAGGCAGACAGACAGACAGACAGACAGTAAGGGAAATTGTTGATAGTGACTCTAGCTAGACTAGTGTTTGCCATGAATGCCCTAAAAATTCTCTGAGCGATGTTTCTGACAAAGGGAGAACAATTGCTGTTGAAATTTATCTATCTAGCACTTATCATTTGCTAGTTTTTGACAATGAAGAGGTATTTTTAGTTCCTTACATCAAGTGGCTTCATGATTTGTTTGGAGTGATTTCTTTGTCAAAAAAAAAAAAAAAATGGGAAATTTATTATAACAAAAGAAAACAAATCATTTTCAGATTTAAACAGAAGAAAAAATTCCTGAAAATTAATCACTTCAATATGGCATTGAAAAGGTGATAGCCTACTTCCCCACACCCCACACACACTTTAAAATATTCTGAATTCAGCTGGCTACAGATAGAGGTTAGTTATATACTAATACAAGAATCTTCATAGAAGAGTTTATTTCAAGAATTATAAGAGTTGAGAATTTAAAGAGAAAATAAAAAAGAAGAGAGAGAGAGAGAGAGAGAGAGAGAGAGAGAGAGATTTAAGATATGAGAAAGATTTAATAATTTATATTATACTAGCGGGGGTGCCAGGCGTTGCCCCGGTTTTTAGAGGTGTAAAAGAAAAAAAAAGTTTTGGTAGGGCAGAAACCCGATGCCTTGAGGCGAAGGCGGAAAAAGAAAGTGTGACACGTTACCGCAACGCTAAGATGACAGAGAAGTGAGAATGGTTAAAATTAAACGCTTAAAAAAGCAGGTGTTTAAACTAACGTCAACATCTGCTTTTCTAGGTCAAACATTACGCCATAGAGAAATGAAATCACAGCACGAATTTTGTAACATAAAAGTCGCTGAAATAAAAGATAGAGACGACCGTAAATCAGATATTATAATCTAAGAAGTATATAAAATATTGTAAGGATTAGTGACCCCTCCTCCGAGCGGCCCCCCTCCATTGAGCGGCCCCCCTCCTCCTCCGAAAAAAAGCCTTTGCCGGACATACAAAAAAAATGCACACACACACACACACACACACACACACACACACACACACACACACACATTTTGGCTTTAATATAATAGACTAGCGGGGGTGCCAGGCGTTGCCCGGGTGTTTAGGTGGTGTAGTAAGGACCTCCAGGCGGTGGGTTGGAATGGGTGGGGTAAAAACAACAGTAGCAAGGGTGCCTCTGTGTGTGTAGATTGTATAGTAAGGAACCCCGGGAGGGGTTGTAAAAAAGTGATAGTAGCAGGGCACGGGAGATCAAAACAACAGTAGACAGAGGTGTTAAAAAAAGTGGCAGTAGGCAGGCAGGTTCAAACCCGTAACACGAAGGAAGAAAAAAGAAAGACCTGACCTCTTAGTCGATGTCTCCATCGCACGACCAAAGTCAAGAGTATTGAAATTAAGTGAAGTCAATCCAACGGTGATGATGACTTGCTGAAATGTCGGCGAAAAAGTGACCCCTCCTTGTACAAAACTGCCCAGTTGAGAGGAAAGGAATGAATGTTTTTGGCCAATTTTTCGATATTTGTTGCCCGAGACGTCCAGCTTCAAAGTCATACCGATCTCATCAGGATCCGTCGCCTCTGTCGAAAGATTTTGCGACACACACACACACACAGACACACACACAAACACATACACACACACGCACGCACACACACACACGCACACACATTTTGCCCTTTATGTATATGGATGAAAAAAAAGGAAAGAAAAACAAATATAAAAAAGAAAAGGGAGATATTAAATAGGAATATTTTTACTTATGTTCACCTCTACGAAGTCGTATTGCTACTCGGCTGTAAGGGGCTACTCTTTGGTACCATGTCTACAGGGATCTATATTACATTTAAACTTCTGTATGTTAGTATAGTTAAGAAAGTAAGAAACATGGAGAGAATTCCAAAGTTTAGCAATACGAGCGAAAGAAGCAATTAAAATAAAAAGCTTTCCAGTCTAATTAGAGGCTCCCATATACTGCTGATATCTATGCTCGGTCTGCTTAGTAATTTTTCCTTTTTTAGCACATGGGCCACTTTTTAAGGCGTTTAGCTCTCCATCTTGCATTCCTGTCAATTATTTTGACCTCGTTCCATAAAGCAAAGTGTGTTCCTTTTTCTTTTCATTTGTGATCAGTTAGTCCCGATTTTTTTAACCCCCCCGTGTTCTTCTAGCCTCACCTTTATATAATTTTTCTCATTTGCGTGAAATCTCATATACACAGTTTTTTTTTTGTCCTGAGACTTTTTAAGAATAAATAGAAATTCAGGGAATTTTGCTTCATTGGTGTCTGATGAATATGGATCAAATTCAATCTAAATCTGATATATTTTGATTTTCAAATATATCAAGTGCCCATTGTGTGATAATATCAATATCCTCCCCCAAAATGTTAGGAAGTAAAAAAAAAAAGAGGAAAAAGTTTATCAGCAAAACAAAAGTATAGGAAGTAAGGTTAATAGAAAGACACTAGAAAGAGAGGGAGTTGTTCAGCAAGGCACACAAAAGAAAGCCGAAATAGGATTGTTAATCAAGTTATGGCAGTAACTGGAACAAAAACTTGGACATAGAGATCGATATATTTTGAATCAGGTGGCGGACAGTTTCAGGAGGCACAGTGAGTTTTGTGACAGTTTATGGACAGTTTTCAGTTTGATGCAGTTGAACACATTTTGTAGCAGATCGAGATGAGATGACATCAACTTATGGACACGGCCTTGACAGACAATTATGATGCAGACGTTAGCGTTTAGAAGGTCGATGGTGTCACACACACAGCCAGAGTACAACTGATAGAGAATGTGTTGGAGTTTGTGTTTTCTGTATTTTCTCTTACATTGTTTTTTTCTTACTTGTGAATCACTGCGGGCCCCCTCAACTGGTCTAGAAGAAAAGCTGAAAAAGAATAAGACCACGGAAACAACATTTGACTTGGCAATTGTTGTTAAACGTGAGGGGGCACATGGTGGAACAATATTATACCCTTAAAATCCCTTCAAGGGCCATAGATTAGAGCTCAGTCGGGCACTTACCGTAAAACTAACAATAAAGCAGGGGTAGACTTGACAAATCTGGAAACATCTCGGACAGACATATGGATGTCACTCAAATTATTTTCAGACTTCAAGAGGAAATTCAGAGGGCAGGCAGCCATTATCACACAGGGTGGAGTTTGATGCAAAGTTCTTAGCAAAAAGTTTCTCTTTGTCAGATGCTGACATAATCACCTTAGTTTCATTGATGATGGCTGAGATGAAAGATATGCATCTGTTCAAAACCCTGTTTGTTATGCACCAAAAACTCGTGGGAACCGAGCTTCTGCTCAACTACTTTAGACTTGACAGTTGAGGCAAAAGACTCTCTCGTATTTTCTATAACCTTTTTGCAGTGGTTTCTAGCAGTTCAATAGGCGGTTTTAATTTCTGTACATCTGCTTCATTAAAAGCAATTAAAATAGTGAATTCTATGTGCAGTATTATATTCCGAGATATACCACGGTTGGTTATTTGGTTTCAGTTGAAAATCTTTTAAAGGTATATAGCTGTCAATGCCGACAATTAGCCAATCTTTTAAGTCAGATTCTCTAGAGAACATGTCCTTTTTGGACAAGGAGCACAGGGATATTTTTGATATGGATGTACAGAAAATGTCCCAGTCGATCATTGATACACAGTGCGATGGAGAAGGACATATCTGGTTCAACTGAATGTTTTACCTTATTGAAGAGTTTTTTGGTTTTCATAGGGCAGTTTTCTTTGGCGTTTTTTCTTTTTTTTTTTTTAACAATGAGCGAGGGTCATCATTTATCAAGGCTCAAAGGTCAGTAAAGGACAAGGATTAATGAGTGTCAGTTGGCTAATGAGATAACACCATGAATATCTATAATGATGGAACTTGGATAGTGTTTGTTTATTTAAGATGATGGCTTAACAGGAACTTGTTTTTGAAAATGATCATGCTATAATCAGCTGGAAAACAGCCTTGCAGTATTGTGTTCCATAGATGGACAGATCTAAGAAATAAACTTTGCTCATGGAATTTACATTTAGTTTCAGGCACGGATTGTGGCATTATTTCTTTGTGCTACTGTTTCTAACAAACTCCGCAGCATGACCGGGTGGTTATTTGGTCATGTGCGTAGAGATACAAAGAAACGCCTTCCCATAATTCCCTTTCCTAGAGCTCTCTCTCTTTCCTGCACGACCACCATGAAGTGAAGACGAATATTCTGTCTCTCCGTAAAAGGGGGGGGGGGAGCACCCCCTCCCTCAATACTAGTTAGGTTAGTTAGCTTTGAAAAGCCTATTGTCAAGTTTTTTAATTGTTAAAGTTTTTGTTATATATATTTTGTAAAATAAATAGTTAAGATTTTTCATATATATTACAATTGTGTCGTGTGTCGTCTTTCTTGTGTCTGCCATGAATGTCGCCATACATGTCTTAAGTCGAAAGGCGGCCCTGAGGACAAAGAGATGAAGATTCCCACCAGAATGCCATCAGGCTGAAGAGATCATCTTGAAAGAAAGGAGCCACACCCAGATCCAACATCTCAGGTATGATTTTCTTCTTGCTACACAGACCCTAATGACTGGCCCATCTTCATATCTTCATGAGACCGCTTTAAGACATTTACTATAACACGTCTGTCGGTCACACCTCAGTGACCGGCTGATAGTGGTATAGATTCATGATAAGGAAAATTGTTAGCAGTTGTTTTAGCTAGACGAGTGTCTGCTGTGAATGTTCTATGGGGGGAGGGGAGATAGATAGAAGCTCAATTGAGCATGTGCCACGAAAATAATGATAGAGCAGAATGAATAGTTGGTCTTGGTGACTTTTATCTAAGGAGTAACCAAGATACACATTCAGGATTTGCTTCATAGTAACAATTCCCTCGTGTATCTCTTGCCAAAGTCAACATTGCCTTGCCCCAATTTTATTGCATCATGTCGATGAATTTCGTTACGAAGTCACAGCCACTATGACCCCTTCTGCTAGCCACTGCTTCCCCATCTCTCTCACAATCCTTCAGCTCACATCTCATGACTTCAAACTTTTTAAAATAGAAATCGCTCCAGACAAGGTGTGAAGCCAATTGATATAAAGAACTAACAAGGATGAAAGATGATTATTACAAAGACAGGAAATGCCTTAGTTATAGGTTATAGTAGGAGAGAAATAGTCAACTGGAATAGAGTTCCACAATCCTGCAGTTCTTGGAAAGAAGCTACTAGAATAAATATCTGTTGGGATGAGGTATCAAAACAGCGAATTGATGGAGACCATTAGATTGACACGTCAAACGAACTGGAATGAAAGAAGCAGACAATTCTGAAGAACACATGTCGTAATAGTATTTATAGAAAAGACTGAGACTAGCAATATCACGTATGTGAGAGAGAGGATGCAGAGAAGAAGAAAGGGTGGGATCAATTAAATTGCAGATAAGTTTCTGCACCTTAATAAAAACCCCTCAAATGGGACATAGATTCACCAATACTGGGTGGAACGATAAAAGTGTCGCCCTAAAGAAAACAACACTACAGCTTTATTTTAAAACTTTTATTGAAAAAATCAATTCAGGTAACTAGTAGAGCTGACATCTATTTAATGTAACCACCTTCAGTCTCAATCACCACCTCAATACGGTTCTGGAACTGGGAGCATGTCTTTTCCACAAACACCAACAGGAGCTCGGCTGATGGAGGCGATCAGGGTGGCTTTGGTGTTGTGAGAGGTCATGTTGGTGATGTTCTTGACGTATGACCAAACGAAGTAGTCCAGCAGGCTCAGGTCGGAGAAGGAGAAGAGCCAGTGAGAGAGGGATACAAAGTCGTAGCACTCCTTCTGAAGCCAAGCCTGGCTCA
>NC_136487.1:121582682-121600182 GCF_053919585.1 Euprymna scolopes
TGCATCCTCAGTCACATTATTTTTTAAACACACCTGTTTCCAACCCCCCCCCCCTCCTTCTCATTATGTACAAACCTCGGCAACTGATTCAATATAAAAGAAGGAAAAGATAACGTAATCAAAGCCAAGTACGTTCAAGGATGGAATACTGTTGCCATATCTGGGCAGGAGCTGCTAAAATAGCCTATCCTGCCTTGACAGAGTACAAAATAGACTTCGTGGCTTCGTGGGGGATGCCCTTTTCTCTAGCCTGCAACCTCTCTCCCACAGAAGAGACGTTGCGAGCCTATCCTTGTTTTATCGTTATTTCCATTGGCAGGTGCTCGTCTGAACTCCAATCTCTGGTCCCCCCTCGCCAATCTTTCACGAAAAACACCCGTCTAGCTGAATCCACTGTGAAAAATTTCCCCCACTCTATATCTGTGCCTAAATCAAAACGCGGATTCCATGAACAAAGCTTTTTTCTTAGAACTGCACGCCTGTGGAACTCTGTTCCATCTGCCTGCTTCCCTCCGGACTACAACTTGGATGCCTTCAAGTCCAATGTTAACAAATTCCTAATGAACCGCCCTCTTAAGTAAACACTTCATCAAATCTCCACACTAACGTAATGTACTTGCAATAACCCTTATCCCTGAGTGGCTTCCGGGCCTTGATAAGTGGTGATCACTGTGAAAAAAAAAAAAAAAAAGAAAAAAAAAGCCGAGTGTTTGATCTAGTTCCGGGTAGTAGTCCTCTCCACGCTCCTGTACGCATGTGAGATGCAGACGCTGTATAGAAGTGATATAAAAAAAATCTGGAACATTTCCAGCAAACTAAACTGAGGCAAATCTTGAAAATCCCCTGGGAGAGCCACACCACCAATACTGAAGTCCTGGAACGAGCCTTAGTGACCAGCTTTAAGACTACCATCTTCCACCATCGCCTCCACTGGGTAGGATACATCCACAGGGTGGGTAATTCAAGGTTTTCCAAGATATAGGGAGAACTGGCCCAGGGTACAAAACCACAAGGAGCCTTAAAAACGTGCTACAAAGACCAACTCAAGCTCTAACAAACATTGACCCGTCTTCATGGGAGGAAACTGCCGGAGACAAGAAGCCGTGGAGAGGTGCAGCACGCCATGAGGAGAAAAGGAGAGAGAATGAAGAGGCTAGAAGGAGAAGAAGAGAGGGATGAGAATAATCCCGTGTGTCCTTTGCCCTCCCACTGTCCACGACTCTTCCACCATAAACTCGAGCCACATCATATATAAGCATCCACGCCAAAGATAGGAGACTAGTGACAAACGACAGGACCCAATACTCGCACACAAGTGGGAGCCACCACCGATGATTGTTTTAGTACACATGTAGCGGTAAGAATGCCTCTAATGACATAAATATATGTTTTACTACCGTAATCAACTTCAGATAATTTTAAATCTTGCTATGCAAGGTTTGTAAATGCATCTTTGATAGTTTCTGAATTTTAGCCAGACATACAGACTGAATTGCCTACAAGAGGAGAGTTTGAATTACTTACTAGACACCATCCTCAAGTGCCTTCAGTCTCACTATACAAGATTTTTACACAAAGAATGCTCTTAGCTACATTTTCTCAAATATGACATCATTATTCCATCTTAGGACGTATCTGACTCTTATACAGGTATCGGATTGCATCTGGGTGCAAAATGATATGAGATTTCAGTGTTCAATGTGTGTTTAAAAAAAAAATCTTACTTCAAAATAGCATAACGATTTAGAATCATATCTGAGTCAAGATTTGTTTCATTTAACCAGAACTGACACTGAATCTCCAAAAAATGTCTATGCCAGTTTAATCATCTGATAGCAGACGATAATCAGAGTTGAAAATCAATTTTTCCAAATATAGAAATCACTCTACGAATTCATCATTCGTTTATGACGACCAATTGTAATTGAGAAAGATATTTTAGAAAGTTGAAATTAATCAAGACTTAAACACCATGAGACAAGACGGACTCATAAGCTAACATTAATAAGCACTGGACTTGAACTTTTAACAGAGATTGCCATTCCTGATATCATAAACAAGTTCTTACGCATTCAATCTAGCAAATATCGCTTATGTTATTAGAAAAAATAATGCGACCCGTTGGGCCACTAATTGAAATTGTGTACAGAATCCAATATTGATTTTGCAGGAAGAAACTGTGGATGACAAAAAAAAAAAAAGAGACTGATTTTACTTTTTATATTAGACTAGCTTGGGTGCCTGGTATTGCCCGGTGTTCCCTGGGTGTTTGGAGGTGTGTTGAGCAAAAAAAAAGTGGTAGTAGGCAGGCAAGCTCGAACACATACCGCGAAGGAGGAAAAAAAGCGAGGAAAAAAAAATGTGACGTCTTTGCCGTTGCATCCATCACCAAACCGGAAGTGGCGAAGGTTTAAATTAAGGCTAGTCAATCGAAAAGAGGGGATGACTTTTGAAATTCTCGGCGAAAAAAGCGACCCCCTCCTTGTAGGAAAGTGCTCAGTTGAGGATAAAGGAATTAATGTTTTTAGCCAATTTTTCGATATTTGTCGTCCGAAAGGTCGAGCCTCAAACTGATACTAACCTCATGAAAATCCGTCGCCTCTGTCGAAAGTTTTATGCATACATACATACATACATACATACACTTAAACAGACAATTGAGATTTAAATTACAGATATCTTATTACATTAAAGCTTTTAAATTAGATGTATTTTTTAATCTGAAGAACTACTGACGTAAATATACTTGCCTTGTTATATACATCTTCCCAATAATCCTGAGTAAGTAACTGAAATGATATAAGCATACTCCAGCCAATGTTGTCGAAGTTCGTATATCCATAATTAGGGTTCTCTCCAATATCAGGTAAGCAGGTGTAGTTTGAAGGACATGGTCTGCAAACAAAGAAAGTGAAACACAATATATATGAAAAAAAAAAGAAAAAAGAAAGGAAAATGTAATTAAAAGAGACAAAATAGCTCAAATTGAAATACCTGTTCACAACAAATTCAGATGAGAGGTTATAACAATTATAATTATGTACTATGCAGTACATGCAACGAGGAAAGCATTCAAACGCATGTCATATAAATGAACCAGTTACAATATTTTCTCTTGCTTGATCCTGATTTGTTGGCATATGGTTTCTTCAATGGAATCATATTCTCACAGAAAGGACCACATTAAGGTTGAGAAGCTCTCTAGTGAAAGTGATGTCATGGATATGACAAGATTAGAACATGGCACACCAAGTTACCGGACTGCACCACTATCTAGTTTAATATGGTCACCTAATATACATACATTGAACCATATATATATATATATATATATATATATATATATATATATATATATATATATATATATATATATATACTAGACTACCTGTGACCCGTTGGGTCAGTATGTTATATTAGCGATGGAATTCATGTATGAGCGTGACACTTGTGACGTAAAGAAAATAGTTTTTTTTTGACATAACAGAAACATTTCTATGAAAGTATATTAAAATGAAATATAGATAGATTTCTGTGAGTCGTTCTGTTTATTATAATTGATTATTTAAAAAAAAAATTACAGTTACTGAATTATAAGTGGTTGGCTATACTTATAGGTAAATGTGCACTGAACAGATACCATAATACTTATTATAGTTAAATTCAAATTTTGATATATCTGCTTTTTTTTTTTTTACATCGTTCATTTCTGTATTACGTTTAAGTTATTTTAAACCCCGCTCTTCCCATGTTAAATAATAATTTCGAAATAATAACGTTAATATTTCAGCGTCCCAATTGTTTTTTTTTGCATTTAAATTATCCAAATAAACAATTGTTAATACTGTCTGTTCTTTTTCTTTTTTTTTTTTTTTTTTACATCGTTTAAGTTATTTTAGACCCCACTCTTTCCATGTTAAATAATAATTTCGAAATAACAGCATTAATATTTCAGTGCGCAGGTCATGCGCGCATGCACAACTGGATGTCGTAAACCAGAAAGTGGGTTACATACATCGTTACAAGGTCATTTGAGTTTTATAATTATATAGATATATATTGAACCTGGTGTGGTATTAGCTCTGGGCAGATTATGTTGGCATCCTCTGAAGGATGAAGTTTACAGGAAATAAAAAATTTATAAGCGGTCCCCAGTTGCATGTGTACCCCAGTTATGGGAAGACAACATACAGTGCATAACATTCCCAAATGATCATCCGTCTGGTACTGGCCAGGATTCATATCACTTAGTTTTGGGTGGTCTAATGAAAAACGGTACGTCAACTCGGCCACCTCCGAGAAGAGTATTCAATCCAGTTAATTTAATATTGTAGGTGAGAAATGAAAATAAAATACTATAAAAAAAAATTTTAATAGGATATAAATATGTAAGTCACCGAATTTGCAAGTGTGCAAAAAAAGGGTTTAAAATGTTATCCTGTTATCAAAGTGTAGTATCTGTTCCGGTTTAATATGTAGGGTCAACTCCACATATCAGACAATTGCTCTTGAGCAATCAGTTTTGGTCAATGTAGGGGACACCCTTCATACCAATTGTTTTATCCCCATCCCCTCTTACCTGCAATTTTTGTTTTAACCCCTTCCTCTAAATTTTACCCATCTTGGAGAGAAAGAAATGCAAACTAACCCCCATCCCTTACCCACAAAATTTTCTTTTCTCCATTCACCCCCATCTAGAGGGCATCCCCACCACGAGACTGACCCGCAGAAGCGAGGTTCCTTTTACAGACCTAGTGGAACGGGCAGTCTATCAACTAGACGGGGTTGGGAGGGTCCTACTAATCACCTTTTGTTTTTTCTTCCCCCCCGCCCTCGACACAAATGAATTATTGTACCATTTTATTGTTATCTTTTTTGTTTTTACACGTCAATAAAAAAAAAAATGTTTTAAAAATTGGGAGTTAAATAGGACGTCTCCCAATATGAAAGGGTAAATGCGGTATTATGGTGAAAGAAGATACTAGCTGGGAGAAACTTTTGACTTTGTTTAGTTCTGGAGTGACAAGGATGACAAACGACCCCCCCCTTTTGAGTTGGCCATGTGCCTAAGTTTTTTGTTCATCGTTGATTTTGACTGTATTTTTAACATGAATAAAAGATTTAATATCTCAAAGTGTAGTATCTGTTCTGATGCTTAATTGGTCCTTGGTCAATGTAGGGGAAACCCTTCATACTGAGACAATTACTATTTTTGGATACTTTTTTCCCTTGCTTTAGGAGAGCTGGTGTTCTCCCCACATTAAAAACGACCTTGTGTCACATTTGCTTTCGAGAGGAAACAAATAAATACCTAAATAAAAAGAACAAAGGCTTGCCTTTTTTCTTTCTTGGCCTTCGGGCCAAGATCAAAGTTTAGTGTCTGTTCTGATGCTACTCTTAACTTAATTTGTCCTCGGTCAATCGAGACAATTATTATTTTTGGTCCATACCAGGGTGCACCTGTTGCCCTTCTTTTGGGGAGCTGGTTTTCCCCCCACTTTAAAAACGACCTTATGTCACATTTTGCAGGGGTTTTAATATGAATATTAATATACACAAAAAACAACAAAACAAAACAAATTTATAGGAATATATATATATATATATGTATATATATATATATATATATGTATATATATATATATATAGTAAGTAGTAAGTTATAAAATATATATGGCAATTAATCTACAGAATATTCCGCATTTCATCCACGTTAGGATTCATATATATATATATATATATATATATATATATATATATATATATATATATATATATATATATATATATATATATATATATATATACGAGGGGCGTGCAGTAAGTAATGCTCCTTACCCACTTCCAGTTGTCTGATCTAGCTGAAATTTTGCATGTGCAATGATTTATATCTCTACGGGTTATGTGGCAAATTACAGCTCTGAACTAATTGTGTGCTGTTTTTGTTTTACAGGTGTTTGAACTGAGTCAGGTGTGAAATGGAGCCTGTTGAATGTCGAGCAGTGATCCGGTTTTTGTATTTGAAAGGACGCACACCACAGGAGACTTTTGATGAAATGAAAGAAACTTATGGTGATAATGCCCCATCATATGACCTTGTAAAACGCTGGCATCGTGAATTCAAACATGGCCGGAATCTGTGGAAACAGCTCCCAGACTTGGTCGCCCCCCCCCTTCTGCCATTAATGAGGCATATATTCGCCAAACAGCCCAAAATGTCAAGATTAGTACAGGATCTGTGGAAACTATCATTCATGACCATTTGCATATGCATAAGGTGTCTGCCAGATGGATTCCCAGGTTGCTCACACCATTCCAGAAGCGAGAACCTGTCGAGTGCTCAAGGATGAATTTGGAGATGTGCCAAGAAGATGAGTCAAAGTTTTTAAAAAAACTGAATACTCAGGATGAAACCTATGTCCATCACTCTGATCCAGAGACCAAAGCCCAGTCAATGCAGTGGAAGCATTTGGACTCACCCCCTCCAAAGAAGGCAAGGGTGCAGCCCTCCTCTGGCAAGGCCAAACTCACAGTCTTCTGGGACCAGGACGGGGTAGTGATGATAGATTTCCTGGCAAAGGGTACCACAATTACAGGAGCCTATTATGCTTCACTTTTGAGTAAATTAAGGGAAGCTATCAAAATCAAGAGGCGGGGCAAGATCAACAAAGATACCCTCCTCTTGCAGGATAATGCTCCGGTCCACAACTCGCATGTTGCCAGATCAGAAGCACGGGCGTGTAGTTATGAAATCCTCCCCTATCCTCCCTACTCTCCTGACCTAGCACCCTCGTACTTTCACCTCTTCCCAGCTATGAAGGTGTTTTTGAAAGGAAAGCGTTTCCCAGATGATGCAGCCTTGATTTCTGAAGTCACATCGCGGTTGGAGGACCAACCTGGGGTGTTCTACAAAAACGGTCTCCGGAGCTGCATCAAACGATGGGAGAAATGCATAATTCTGAGTGGTTCCTATGTAGAGAAAGACTAATAACTGTGCCAAGTTTCGTTGCTGTACAGCTATTGGAAGTGGGTCATGAGCATTACTTATTGCACGCCCCTCGTATATATATATGCCAGGCTTATACCTGATGAATCCCAGCGTAGATGAAACACGGAATATCTGTGTAGCTTAATTGCCATATATATTTTATAACTTACTACCTAGCTCTACCTACATATTGAGCACTGTTGAAGTAAATACTTAAAGTTTACGCATAAATTTATACTTTCGTGTATTAATTTATGTGATTAAATGAAGTATATATATATATATATATATATATATATATATATATATATATATATATATATATATATATATCGAGATAGAAAAACTCCGAGAAAGAAACTAATGGTATTTGTCTTCTGTAACATTCTGTGATTCCAAATCCGCACAGGACATTCGAAAAATAGATGAATGAAATATTACTTACCCTGCCCCTGTTGCATTCCCGCAGAGAACATATTCTCCATTACTTTTGGCGAACCAATTGTCTGGAAAAAAAGAAGGAAAAATAACCCTGATTAACATACAAACTTGTTGACATTTCATTGAAGCCGAATTGATTGTACTTTAAAGCAACAATAAAATTAATAACTGAAATAAAAAAAGGAAACTCTTTGGTGAACATGCAAAACTGTTCTGAAAATCTACATTTAATTACAGCTTATGACAGGACAAGAATATACATAAATACCTTTACAACATAAATGAAGAATAACGTTTATTTGGGGGTTTCAACATCTGGCCAATCTAGAAGATATCTGACCCATCTTTAATCTTGTTTGACTGGAAGTTGCAATGGAAATTATCCCCAAAGAAATGGCAGAGTCTCAGGTTTTATTTTCGGCAACTTTTTATTCCATAATGTTTTTTCCCCCTTTTTTGTAACACTGATTCTGACAATCGCCATTTCTAACTCCCTCTACTTGGAGCCATCACAATCTGAAGACCGTTTCTGTCCCTCTCTCGACTCTGACTGACTTAATTTCCAGATATAGCAAAAAGACTATCTCCCATTCAAATGACGTCATTAGTATATGTTATTAAGATAATCACCTGATGTTTTTACATGTAATTATTCTAAGTTGTCAACTAAATTGTTATGATAACATTTGTAAGTTACATTCCTAAATTAGTATAAATAAATATGTATTCTAAATATTTTGATTATTCTAAAACATAGTTTAGCTGATAAAACTTTAGAGCTTGAATAATCATAATAATCGTAAACTAGCACACCTTTGGGCATTGCCCAACCAATATCTAACAATACATTTTTTTTTACATCATCCGAGAAATTTTCCTGATTATTATTAGACAAGAAACAATCTTAACGACCCATTATCTCTCATGATAAACAGCAAACACTGGTTGCGGGTCATTAGAGATACCAACACAGTTAATAGCATTAGATAAGCCCAGTTAATTTGATAAAAGCTTATCGAGCAACTTTATCCATGTAGACATTTTGGCTTCGAGTTGAGGGCCACATCTCAATGGATCTTTTTTTCTACTGTTTCTAAAAGCATTTTTGTAACGTGTGCTTACGTTAACACCATAAGCTGAGCAAATAATGCGTGACCTTCGGCACAAAACAGATTTTGCCCTTTCCTCTATAGAAAAAGAAACGAATTGCATAAATTGGTTGCTTCATGATTTCGTTTGAATCTCATAAGACTAAATGTTAGGGCAGCATCAAAGCCTTTGTTGGATCTCAAGTTTTTACAATGTTAGCACATACCTTATTTTCTCTCTCTTCCTTTCTTTTTCTACAGCCTCCCCCAGCATTATAAATGCCTTCTCTGCCTCTTTATCTGAATAACACACATATTTGCCATCGATTTTACGCTCTGACACTCTGCTGGCTGAGCGTATGCATATTGCATAGGTTTATTTTATTTTATTAAAATAAATAAAATAAAATAAAATAATCACCCTCTTTCTATATTTTGTCCGAAGATTTTATGCAAAATATAACCTTGCACACACACACACACACACACACACACACACACACACACACACACACACACACACACATATTGTGGATTTGGTATAATTTTTATATCTTTGGATATAATACATAGAGAAGTTGATTCATTTATTTATTTACTTATTTCATGCAATGTTCGCAAATTCCACTCGTGTGAACACTTTAGATTTTCATTGTAATAACCTGAATTTGGTGTTTAGCAGTTCTTAATTCGTTTCATTCCTGTGGCAATTGTTTGGTGGCCCTGAGGTAGAAGCTCAGCAAATGGAGCAAAAGGTGGCTTTGTGGCTAGGTTCGAATCTTATGATTGGCAGGAATTGTTACCATACACTGATGATTGCATAAGCATGAAACACTAGTGTCTGTACGTATAAATGATTAATTAAGTATATATATATATATATATATATATATATATATATATTTCTCTTTACATAAGCAGTAGTTTGTTGCTACACAGTCATGAGCATGTTTCGGTCTACCAGTATTTACTAACTAGAGACCTCATCAGGCAACAACCCTAATTTCCGTTCTTGTTGCCTGATGAGGTCTCTAGTTGGTAAATACTAGTAGACCGAAACATGCTCATGACTGTGTAGCAACAAACTACTGCTTATGTAAAGACAAATGTAACTGCTCTACTTCTGTATTGAGCACTCTCGTATGAACCTCGTTATATTTCACTGGTTAACCTACCTTGGAAAATAGCAACCTAAAATTATATATATATATATATATATATATATATAGTGACTTGCACATTGACAAAGCATAAACTCTACACAAAGTTGAAATTTCCAGTTTCTTTTAAGGGTTTCAATTTCATCCATTTTTATCAGTTTTGATAATATGTATAGAATCACTCGAAATATGAAAATTGTATTAATACATATAATTTTACATAATTTTATGTTTTTAGAAGGATTTTATTTATCAAATGTTAAAAAAATCATAATTCTCAGTCAAGAAATGGATTATATATATATGTGTGTGTGTGTGTGTGTGTGTGTATAATATTTTCAAATAAATATTGACCACTATTTTTATACCTACAGACACAAATGTTTCATGTTTATGCAATCGTCAGTGCAGGAAGTGAGAATTACGGTTGATCAGGAGATATGAATCCAACACAAACAGCCATTCTTGATTTTGTAAGCTAGCATCAAAACCACCGGCAATTAACACAAGAATGTAAGGAAATTAAGTGCCTATAAATGTTATGTCTGTGAGCATACATAGTAAACAGTCAGAGAGTATTCAACGAATGGAAGTCGGAATGTGGTATTTGCATTAAAGTTGACCCTTTTTCAAATTCCTTACAATAAAATAAGTAAATAAATAAATGAATCAACTTCTCTATGTATTATGCCCAAAGACATAAAAATTATACCAAAGCCACAATGTGTGTGTGTGTGTGTGTGTGTGTGTGTGTGTGTGTGTGTGTGTGTGTGTAAGGGTATATTTTGCATAAAATCTTCGGACAAAATATAGAAAGAGGGTAATTATTTTATTTTATTTATTTTAATAAAATAAAATAAACCTATGCAATTTATGACTGCCTTCGTTATGCAGACAGTGCCCATCCTTAAGTATTCATAAAGGGGCTTGATAAATTAAATAATAATTATTCATTTATTTTCATATATTCATCTCCATATAAAATAAAATGACTGCAGAAATTCCACTATAGACCAAAGTATTGTAGGTTTGCGACAACAGATGCCACATACAAATCCAAACATCTAAGCTAATAGCCAACATCTTATGTAGCTTTTGAACACCATTTCAGACACATTCAGTCATGATATTAAAATGCTGCATTGAATCTTACGAGCAATACTATCACAATCGCAACATCTATAGAGGAAAGAGTCCTTATTTTTCTCTCTAAATATTTAGTATTACCACTGCTACTAGTTGTCGTTTCCCATGTTACACATGTCTTTTGAGAAGAGTATTCAATCTCTCATGACGAAATCACCCAACTCTAGAAATAGTATATGTAGACTTACCGAAAGTACCAACCTCAGTTTACAAGAGACATGCTCAGTTTGCTGGGCATTGTGCACGTGCCACAGATGAACTTGTTTCATCATTTGTACTGTGGAGACAGCCATCATCTCATAATCGATCACGTAAGTTAACTTTTTCAGATAGGATACAACGAGATGCGTTCATCTCAAAGGAAGATCTTTTGGGTGCTATGACAGATAAGGAATACTGGAAGAGTGTTGTGAGTTCTATCTCGCCTGAGGCCATATAATGATGATGATGATGATGATTAGTTGTCACTGGGATGAATTCTACACGTTCTACAGATCCTGTGATTTCACCGACCGTGACTGGCTAATACATATCTAAACCCAACATAATCTTTGCAATTTTCAATTCATAAATAAAAAAGTCCGCCCATTCTGATTGGCTGAGCTCTGAAAATTCTATTTCGGAATCCAATTCTTCCATTTATTAACGAACAGTTACTGAAATTAAATTATAGCGTCACTAAGACACATATTATTTCTCATGGTATCAAGTTCATTTAATGCTTAGGTCATTACAGTAGCACACGCGTGTGTGCTTGCGTGCAATAAAAATCTCTATATTACTTACTTTGTAGCTGTCGGCCTGCTGTTTCCTATTATTCTGTGTGTACAGCAGTTACTTTTCACTCCCCCTCTCCATCCCCTCTCTCTCTCCTACTATGCGTATTTCCTTTCACTAATGGTCCTTGTGTACGCGTGTTCAGTTGAAAAGTAAATATACAGTACAAAATGCAACTTTTCTGGAGTGACGAAGTGCATTTTCATCTGAGCGGTTATGTAAACAAACAAGACTTCAGGTATTGGGCGGAGGAAAACTCTTGTTTGGTTCATGAGAAGCCCCTTCATGCTCAGAAAGTATGGTGCGTTATATCTACAAGAGGCATTATCAGTCCATTTTTTAATGAAAATGAGGCTGGTAATGCAGTCACTGTAAATGCTCAGCGCTATGATTGGGTGATAAATAACTTCTTCACTTCTCAACTTGTCCGTTTTGTAGTGAATGAGCAAATACGTTTCCAACAAGATGGAGCTGCAAGTCACACGGCAAGAATTTCCATCAATGCCCTTAACGCTTCATTTCCAGGTTGTGTCATTTCTCACAACGGAAATATCCCTTGGCCCGATTTGAGTGCTTGTAACTATATTTTATGGGGTTATCTTAAAACGAAAATGTTCGAAAGTGACCGACCAAGAACGATTCCGGCTCTCAAATAACGCATTGCAAACGAAATTGAAGCAATATCGATAAATTTGCTGCAAGAAATCATGGGGAACTTTTACATCAAAATTCAGGAATGCCATGCCACTAATGGTACCCATTTGAAAGAAGTCCTTCTTAAAAAATAGTATTGCTTCTTCATTTAAAACAAATGATCGAAAATGTAGATTCCATTTATCTATACTATTAATAAAATTCTAAACGTTTATTTATTTATTGAAGTGTGTGTGTATATATACCAATAAAACTTTCGGACAGATGCACCGAATTGAAATCTTTTTTTCCCCTGAAAGATGTGAGTCTCTAGATTGTACTTCTCTACATATGGTTCGTAACGAACAATGCTGAGTCACACAAAAAACCCGAAATAAGAGTTTCGTGCATTGTCGAAAAAGTTACTCACCCATGTCAACGGAATTTAGCATTGTCTGTATACAGTCACGGTAACATCTTTCCGCGTACGGACAGGACATGTGGCGCAATGAATAACACGTCTGACTATGGATCCGAAGATTCTAGGTTCGAATCCTGGCAAGTTCATAATAATTTTAACAATCATTTTATCCAACGTTTACTCATTATCCTTACCCTTAGTTAGGGTATTTTTGTTTTTTCAGTGATTTTGTTTTGTGCATATGGGAATTTCCCATACTCCGTGTTTACAAGGTAAGCGTTGATGGTAAGATGATGTTGAGTGTACTCGATTTTGTGTTTGACTCGGCGTTGAGTGTGCCGACGTGGTGCAGCCGCTAGTATGTAATAAAGTTGTTAAAATATATTTTTTCAATAACTAATTCATTTTTAAAATCTTCCCAGTTCATTGACAGACCCTGTATATACATACTCAGTAAATTTAAAGTAGATTTTTATTTTTTATTTATTGTATTTCTATTTTTTCCCAGTTAGTTTATTTTAAAATTTGTCTGCATCTGTTACTTTGCTCAGCTTAATCCAGCGTCAGTCGAACCCGAACCGTAATTGACAGAAAACCCCGATGATCCAAGTCAACTTCTGCAAGAGTACTAAAAAATTTTAGGTGGTGTGTTCATTGTACAGGTCGGCTGATAAAAAGGGTGCTTCTTCATTATTGTAGTGAAATCCAACAAAGTTGATTTTTAATTAAAAACACAATGATAACTACTTACATTTTTGACAATTTTAACAATAAGCAACGTTATCTACCTAATTGTCATGTAACAATTAGTTAAGTCTTCCATGATTTAACGAAAAAATGATTTCGCCTATGTTTGTTTTGTCACGTGACATGTGTTTAAACGCTACGGAAATGGCTAAAATTTCTAATTTCTTCGAAAAACTATTCTCTTTATTAATTAATTTTTCTACCTTATCGTTTTTCGTGCTTTTTGGATATTTTCATTATTGCGACATGGCAATTCATTAGATACTACTGGTTTCACTCGAACGTCAATATTTCAATTTCTGACTTTCGCTACAATAACGAAGAAGCATCAAAATGTTTACGAATATAACATTTGAAAACAATATTTTCCTTTGAATAAAAAATACGCGAAAATAACGATATTTATTTGATTAAAAAAAAACAAAAACAATAGTTTGCAAAACTATTTCCTTATTTTTTAAAACTTATCCTACACCATTTTAAAAATTCTTTTCTCTTTTCTTTCTTCCTTCTGAATAACCATCTTCCACTTACTTTCTTGGGTTTATTATTTAAACAGTTTCCTTTTCATTTTTTCCATTGATTTATTATTGACGAAACACTATACTTTCATAAAAAAAGAAAATCTGACAAAATATTTTAATTTACGAGATTTCCCAGTGCGTGCTCACATACACGTCTATAGTAAAAGTAAACCGTCATGTATTCCCCTCTGTCAACCTAAGGAAGAACGGACAGTGAACGTGCATTGAATGACTTGAACGGATGTATCATTTTCATTTTAGATATTGCTCTTCACAATTCGCTGGGCGTTTGCAATAACCATTCTTCTTCTTGTATCATCGCATGTTGATGTTGTAGATGAAATCATGTTTAGGCTTCGGTCAATTGCTGGTCCGATTCCTCTGAAGACATCACATGATTTTTTACTTGGCAGAATACATGGAGTGGGTTCCTATTACCTTCCCCATAGCAATGGCATCTTACTCGCCTGTTCACACCTATCCGTTGTCCTTAGATCATGCGCATAGCTGCTGTCGAATAACGTAACTCTTAATGCCATAGAAGAACACGCCCCCCGGCCTCCGTGGCACGGGGGACAAGATCAAAGTGTAGTATTTGTTCATCGTTGATTTTGACTGTATTTTTTAACATGAATAAAAGATTTAATATCTCAAAGTGTAGTATCTGTTCCGGCAGATACTGCACTTAAGATAATTTGTACCAGTCAATGGAGGGGAAACCCTCTATACTGGGACAATTATTATTTTTGGTAACCAGAGTGACCCCTTTTAGGGGAGCTGGTTTTTACCTCACATTAAAAACGGCCTTGTGCCTAATTTGCTCAGTGGGGGAGCAAATAAACACCATCTGTTCCGGCAGATGCTGCAAGCAAAGACTAGCTATGACTAGCAAATACCATATGTGGGGGTAACCCCACATATCTGACCTTGGTCACTGAAGGGGCAACCCTTCATACCAACAGTTACTAATCCAGCTCCCATTTCCCACCTCTCGGGAGCTGGTCCCCCCTTTCCCTCCCCCCTCCCCCTATCTCCACATTAAAAAACGGCCTTGTGCCTAATTTGCTCAGTGGGGGAAGCAAATAAACCCAAACTCTTAATGCCATAGAACCGTTAATCTGCTAGAGATTCATCCTCCTCCATGGCCATCTAACGGCCTGCTACCGACGTCATCAGATTTACCTTCTCCTAGATGCATGTCTTAACTAAGATCAGAGTTGCATCTCTCCCAGTGAATTAATGCGCCTCCAAATACCAATCTGGAAATTTCTTATGACTCAATAATCATTAACAAGTCTCAAAATATTGTGTATCAAGAAGTATTGAGAACATAAACATAAGATACGTACATTTTATCTTTTTTGCTTTCTATTTGTTTTCCCTTTAAACAAACTGAGCCACAGCAACGCGTGGTCGAGTACAGCTATATATATATATATATATATATATATATATATATATATATATATATATATATATGATGATTGCAACGTCTTGTCAGCCAAGTGCCACTCTCTCAGACACTTAAAGTCCATGAGCCCAAAAATGACTTCTCTCGCCACCGGACCATTTTTATAGACAAATCCCTGAGGGAGTATCTATACACGGATGATGTTACAGAGTCTTAGCTTTGTACGACAGCTAAGTCTCTCTCTCGGTTCAAAATGTTGAGATCCAGCAACAAGCAAGAGCAAGATAGCCAGCAACAAGTTAAAATGCAGACCAGCTTAATGCGGGTACTGGTCTCCCGTTTTATGTTTTTTTTTTAAATCAGAGATTTGCTTCTCCTAGAAAGGTTGCCTTCACCACGGCTTACAGGAGCCCTCTCCACCTCAATATATATATATATATATATAGTCTCGGTAGGTTATCCATTAAAGGCGTTGCGTGAAATGTGAAAATCAAATAATAGACGTGTTACATTTATCACTTTAAAGCCAAATAACAACGTTTATTTTTTAAAGGTTAAAAATATTGCGTTGTTATTTGGCTTTAAAGTGTTAAATGTAACACGTCTCTTATTTGATTTTCATACAGAAAGAAGTAAGTAGATACTCTCATAATTATGGATAACAAAGGGTTCTGTTAGAGAGTTCTGGTATCGCTAGGCGAGATGATATTGATTATAAATTAGATCACTATAATATGGTTTCTCTGAAATTCTGAGAATTATTATGTTTCTTTGGTCCGAGTTATACTTTAATAGTATACTATGAAATTCTGAGAATTATTATGCTTCTTTAGTCCGAGTTATACTTTAATAGTATACTATGAAATTCTGAGAATTATTATGCTTCTTTGGTCCGAGTTATACTTTAATAGTATACTATGAAATTCTGAGAATTATTATGCTTCTTTGGTCCGAGTTATACTTTAATAGTATACTATGAAATTCTGAGAATTATTATGCTTCTTTAGTCCGAGTTATACTTTAATAGTATACTATGAAATTCTGAGAATTATTATGCTTCTTTAGTCCGAGTTATACTTTAATAGTATACTATGAAATTCTGAGAATGGTTATGCTTCTTTAGTCCGACTTATACTTTAATAGTATACTATGAAATTCTGAGAATGGTTATACTTCTTTGGTCCGAGTTATACTTTAATAGTATACTATGAAAGACGTCCTAAACATAAGGCCTCCTCCTTTTTTTTTTATTCCGCCCGAATAGATAAAATGGAACTGCAAATCGCATTGTTTTGATGATTGAACCTGAAAGTTTCACCTCTCTGTTACAAATATTCACGGTGTGAAACTCTAAGAAAAACAACCTCTGACATGGACGTGCGTCAGAAACAGAGATGCGTCATTGAATTCCTCCATGCAAGAAACATTGAACTCAGCATTCACCGGCACTGGTTGAACGTTTATGAAGTCGATGCAGTTGATGCCAGCAGAATAAGAAGATGGGTTCGTCGATTTCAGAGTGGCAACAGAGATGTGAGTGATAAAGTGAGCTCCGGACTTTTACGATCGAGGCATAAAAAGAGGCTGGCAAAAGTGAGTTGGGAATGCTGGTGACTATGTAGAAAAATAAATTCTGGAGCACAAAGTTTGCTCGTTTTCATGGTACCACTCTCGTCTTCGAAGCTTTTCAACGTTTTAGTTTTTGAGTTAAAGTATAGGAGGCCTTCATTTTAGAACGATCCTCGTATATCATAGCTATACCCAGTACTTTATCTGTTATACCACAGGTCCTTGCAGACTTCAGAGTTCAACAGAAAGTTTCCAGAGTTCAACAGAAAGTTTCCAGAGTTCGACAGAAAGTTTCCAGACTTAAACAGAAAGTTTCCAGAGTTCAATAGAAAGTTTCCAGACTTAAACAGAAAGTTTCCAGAGTTCAATAGAAAGTTTCCAGACTTAAACAGAAAATTTCCAGAGTTCAACAGAAAGTTTCCAGAGTTCAAGAAAACACACCTGAAGATGTTTGATTATATTGGCCGAATAACACCCAAGATAAGAACGGTTATTTGAACAATCCAATCAGAATTCAGAACTATAATTATGCTAACTTAAAAAGAAAGTTTATATTTTTTAAGCAATTCACCATTCAAGGGCTGGAGCTCACTCG
>NC_136487.1:121605182-121625182 GCF_053919585.1 Euprymna scolopes
CTAAACCAGAAATAGGTAGAATGAGCAAAACTATACTTTTTAGAGTAAACAAACAAATCAACCAGGACCTAGAACTAAACCAGTGGGCAAATACTACCGAAGCAATCACCTGGTTTAAAAATATAGAAAACAAAGATAAATGTACGTTCATACAGTTTGACATCATAAACTTTTATCCCTCGATATCCGAAGAACTTTTTAACATTGCCCTAGAATTTGCCGAGGCATACACTGATATATCCTCAGAAGAAATCAACATCATTAAAAAATGTAGAAAATCAGTTCTAATAAATAACAATAACCAATGGATAAAACCTAAAATGAAAAATTCGTTCGATTTGGCGATGGGTGCCAGAGACTCTGCAGAGGCATCAGATCTTGTGGGATTATTCATTCTATATACCCTCACAAGCATATTCGATACTACGGATATCGGCCTATATAGAGATGACGGACTAGCTATAATAAAAAACTCCAACAAAGTCAAGGAAGAAAACTTTAAGAAAATCATACACAAGGAAATGAAAAAATTAGGCCTAAAAGCGGACGTATCAGCTAACATAAAAATAACAAACTTCCTGGACGTCACGTTAAACTTAGATAAAAACACATATGAACCATACTTAAAAGATAACGCTACTCCAATTTACGTAAACACTAAGTCCAACCACCCACCATCAATTATAAAACACATTCCTAACTCGATCGTAAGTAGACTCAGTAATAACTCAAGCGATGAAAATGCATTTAACAGGTCAACCAATATCTACGAAACAGCCCTAAAAAATAGTGGATACAAAAATATCGATATCAAATACAAGCAACAAAACACCAACAACTATAATAAAATTAAAAATAGAAGAAAAAGAACTATAATTTGGTATACGGCCCCATACAATCAAATGTTAAAAACAAAACTTGGCAAGAAATTTCTAGATCTTATTGAAAAACACTTTCCCGAAACCAACCCCTTACACAAAATCTTCAATAAAAATGCCTTGAAGTTATCTTACAGTTGTTGCGAAAATTTAGAGATGATAATTAAAGCACATAATAGCAAAATACTTAATGAAAACAATGTAAACAACAACAAAATAAACAATAAAAAAGTAGACACCATGACAAAAATAAAACCAACACTAGCAGAAAAATAATAATAATAATAATAATAACAATAATAATAATAACAATAATAATAATAATAATGACAAACCAACCCTGGACAAGAACAACCATACCATAAATGAAAATACTAATAACGAACAAGATAAATGCAACTGTAGACACCGCACAATTTGCCCAGTCCAAAATAAATGTATAACAAAAAGCGTAGTTTATCAAGCAACAATATTTACGAAAGAAAACCCGAATAACAAGAAATATTACGTAGGCATGACTTCCTTAGATTTCAAAACCCGATACTATGACCACAAAAGTACATTCAAAAATAAAAAACACCGTATAAAAACAACACTAGCGAATAAATACTGGGAACTCAAAGAAAGCGGACATTCGCCAGTAGTCGAATGGAAAATAATAAGACAAGCTACCACGTGTAGACATTTAGACGGCCCATGTAAATTATGCCTCCATGAAAAATTTGCTATCCTGTACTTTAAAGAACCCCAAAATCTATTAAACTGTAGACGAGAAATAGCAAACAACTGTGTTCACAAAATAAAACTTACTCTAGGATAGCGATACAAAATAGCTTTAAAACTAACAATAACAATAGAAAACAAACAAATAAATAAATTAAATAAACATGAGTATACATAAACGATCACACATATATGTATATGTATATATATATATATGTATGTATGTATATGTGCATGTATGTGTGCACACATATGTATATATATATATATATATATATATATATATATATATATATATATAAAAGAAAGGGAGGAAAACGTCTACCTTAAACCACTAACCTAGTTCTAAAACAGATCCTTTGTTCGATAAAATGCATGCCCATTGGCTGATAGGAAGGGGTGCGGTGGATACTAGAAAGCTGATTGGCTAACTAAAAATCCTCAACAAATATAAAAACAAGAAACAACCACAGAATTCGCGCATAAGCCTGACAAATCCTATAGTGGATGAAATGCAGAATATTCAGTGTAGCTTAATCGCCATATATATTTTATAAATCACTATATATATATACCTGTAGGCTGCCTGGCGTTGCCCGGTCATAAAAAAATATGCATAAATATTATATTTTAATTCATACAGAAACTGAGGAATGAACATGCGAGTGTTATGTTTTTTTTTCTAAACAGTCCACTTCTTGCCATAAAAAATACTCGAGCTGAGATCGAAACCAAAACCTGAAGACAGTGACTCAAGTACGATAACTACTCAGCCAGCATGACACGCACTTCAAAAAAAGTGTTTTCTCAACCGACTCATACTTAACATAAGGAATCTGTAATGTTAACGATTCACGCATGCCACTTGGGCAGAAGGGGGTATTGTTTGGGATCGTGCCTCATAATGGACGTGTTGGGAGTTAGGCAGCAAGATGTCTGTTGACATTACATTTAAAATTCTGCAGGTTAGTACAGTTATGGAAGGAGGAAACAGGGAAGGAATTCCAAAGTCTAGCAGTCCGAGGAAAAAAAAACTTAGAATAGGGGACTTTCCGGCATTTAGACACCTCAACATTGAAGGAGTGGGATTTAGCTGCTTGTCGGGTTAGACTGGAGTATATATGTCAAAGGGACACATTTCATTAAAGTAGTTTTTACAATATGCACGGAAATGCAACATTGCAGCAATAGAGAGAGGTTGGAGGCTGGCCAAATATTTGAGAGTCTTTTTTTGGACCCTGTCTAAAAGTGAGAGATTACGTGGTAGATGCATCCGCCCAGATGTGGCAACAATACTCTATGCATAGGCAAATTACCATTATCGAGATGATGGTTTTAAAGTATTCCACGTTTGTGGATGCGGTAACTTGGAATAATAGATCATTTATACTTTTGATTTTCAACCTGCCATCTTGGTAGCATTAAAGATGGGGGAGAGGGAGGAACGAAAGGCCCAAGCTTTAGTAGAACACTACCGACCGGGGGTGAGATGCCAACTGCCCTATCACACACTCTGTTTTTCTTAAGTTAAATATATATATATATATATATATATATATATATATATATATATATATATATGTGTATATATATATATAAATATATATGTATATATATAAATATATATGTATATATATATAAATATATATGTATATATATATGTATATATGTATATATATGTGTGCATATATATATGTGCATATATATATGTATGTATATATATATATATATATATATATATATATATATATGATTGTTGAGCTGGATTAAATCCGACGATATGAAATAAAATGGAGGTGGAAGGACCTGGATACTCAACGTTTCGCCCGATTTATGCGGGCTTCTTCAAGAGGGATGGTCATTGACGAGAGAGTCGGAGGATTGGGGCTATATATAATGATGGGGGAGAGCAGCGTGTTTTCCTTATGTAAATTAGATGTCATATATACATGTATATACATTTTATGAGAGAAGAACTAATTAGAGTAAACTAGTGTAGTGGATTACGTCTAAAAGATAAAATATCGTAGAGATTAAAAATTGTGTTTGGAAATATAGCGGTGATAGATTAAATAAATAAAATGACACGAGATTACGAAAGAATCGTTTTTTTTTTTTTTTTTTTTTTTTTTAAATTAGAAATAATGGAATTGGGATAAAATAGCGCAGTAACTTAAAAGATGGTATCTAAAAATAAGAATAGGAGGTGATAAAATGGAGTCTAAAAATAGATGATGATAAAATACAGTAAATAAGTAAAATAAAAATAAAATTAAGTGAAATTACGAATTTTTTTTTTTTTTTTTTTTTTTTTTCGCGTTTAACCGGTGTCTAAGTTGTTTTCTTTGATAATTATTTTCGACAGAAAGGGAGCAACGTGGAAAAAACCTTTTCTTTGCTTAATTATTTTGCTGGAATGGGAGATTATAGCTGACTCAATTAAACGTCGTGTGGATCTGTTATGTATGTGTTTAAGGAAAGTTGCTTTGTTAAAATCAAAATGGTGGTCGTTTTCCATGATGTGACAAAATATGGCGTTGAGTGTATTGTTGTTTTTTACATCTCTTTTGTGTTCATATATTCTTTTATTTAAATTACGTTGAGTTTCTCCTACGTATATTTTTCCACAATCAAGGCAGGGTATGGAATATATTCCGGCTTTGGTGTTAATGTTGGTGTTAGTTATAATTTTACGTGTTAGATCCCTAATTGTTAAAGAGTTTAGTTTTGTTATTTGAATGCCTGTCTTATTTAGGTTCTTATATATTGTGTCGTTGTTTTTATTAGTTGGTAATGTTAATTGTCTGTTGTGTATCTGGCTATTTAAGGAATGTTCTCGGTTTCGTACATTCATGAACTTGCAATACCCTCAACATTTTTTGGCAAATACAAAAAGAAAAGCACTAAAAATTTACCGAAACCGAGAACATTCCTTAAATAGCCAGATACACAACAGACAATTAACATTACCAACTAATAAAAACAACGACACAATATATAAGAACCTAAATAAGACAGGCATTCAAATAACAAAACTAAACTCTTTAACAATTAGGGATCTAACACGTAAAATTATAACTAGCACCAACATTAACACCAAAGCCGGAATATATTCCATACCCTGCCTTGATTGTGGAAAAATATACGTAGGAGAAACTCAACGTAATTTAAATAAAAGAATATATGAACACAAAAGAGATGTAAAAAACAACAATACACTCAACGCCATATTTTGTCACATCATGGAAAACGACCACCATTTTGATTTTAACAAAGCAACTTTCCTTAAACACATACATAACAGATCCACACGACGTTTAATTGAGTCAGCTATAATCTCCCATTCCAGCAAAATAATTAAGCAAAGAAAAGGTTTTTTCCACGTTGCTCCCTTTCTGTCGAAAATAATTATCAAAGAAAACAACTTAGACACCGGTTAAACGCGAAAAAAAAAAAAAAAAAAAAAAAAATTCGTAATTTCACTTAATTTTATTTTTATTTTACTTATTTACTGTATTTTATCATCATCTATTTTTAGACTCCATTTTATCACCTCCTATTCTTATTTTTAGATACCATCTTTTAAGTTACTGCGCTATTTTATCCCAATTCCATTATTTCTAATTTAAAAAAACAAAAAAACAAAAAAAAAAAAACGATTCTTTCGTAATCTCGTGTCATTTTATTTATTTAATCTATCACCGCTATATTTCCAAACACAATTTTTAATCTCTACGATATTTTATCTTTTAGACGTAATCCACTACACTAGTTTACTCTAATTAGTTCTTCTCTCATAAAATGTATATACATGTATATATGACATCTAATTTACATAAGGAAAACACGCTGCTCTCCCCCATCATTATATATAGCCCCAATCCTCCGACTCTCTCGTCAATGACCATCCCTCTTGAAGAAGCCCGCATAAATCGGGCGAAACGTTGAGTATCCAGGTCCTTCCACCTCCATTTTATTTCATATATATATATATATATATATATATATATATTAAAAGAAAACTACATACAGTTTTAATGCGCATAAAAAAGAAAAAAATATTGTCTGTATTTTCCTGATGAGGACACTTTTATGGGCCGAAAACTAGAATTTAAATCAATAAGTGTTTATTAAAAAAATCTGCATTTTGATTGGTGTCTGAACTGTTACACACACACACACACACACACACACACACACACACACACACACACACACACACACACACACACACACACACATATCATATCATATAATATCATATCACACACACACACACACACACACACACACACACACACATATATATATATATATAATTTCAAGTTTTCCTCCGACCAAAATTGAACGTTTTTTGGCTGTCCTCAAATTTTTTAGCTCCAATTTTGACGCTTTGTTTTTTTAATTTTCAACAACAGAGGCGAACACCTGCTATGGTCCATTTACCTGCAACTAATAACCTATATTACACTGGACTCCTTTAATTACGGTTGGTTATTTTTATTTCAATGTTGAACTCTGAATGAACTGTCCGCATAAGCTATTTTCCATATTTATATTCTTATGTTTTTTAGATTTTGTCACTAAAAATCATAAAACTTTTAGTTTCATCCTCTGCAGCATCCAACAAATACATCTCTGTTTCTTATATATATATATATATATATATATATATATATATATATATATATATATAAGAGAAAAAAATTAAAACTGTAAGTTGAACTTTACAATCAAAATTTATTGTTCGACTGAATACTCCAAAAAACAATTTGCAAACTCCTTATTCCATGGAGTTTCAAAGAATGCTATTCTTGTTATTCTTCTCATCAGAGGACATAAATAAATCATCAAATTATATTTGTAGCAATGCTAGAATTTGCTAGTTATGGCAGTAAGTGAAACCGCAATTTATTATAGTTATAAATTTGCAAGAAAAGAATGCGCAGTTTGTTTAAAAATTTTTTTAGTTATCTAACATTTTTTCACTTCTTTTTTAATCATAACGGCAAACAATCGCCGGACTAATTGCCTAGAATGGCGGCTCTGATTTTAACAAGTTTGTGCCGCTACCTAACAAAGTCTTATGTTGATATTAGTGTCCTCGTATTAGCGTATTATTATAGAGATGAAATTATTACGCTTTTGGAGAGCTATCTATGCATACACAAATAGGAATATCTTATTGGTTGATAAAATAGGAAAAACAAATAGCTGACAGCCCAACATTTTTTCACTTCTGTTTTCTTGCAATTTATAAGTACAATAAATTGCGGTTTCACTTGCTGCCATAACAAGCAAATTCTAGCATTGCTACAAATATAATTTGCTGAGTTCTTTATGTCCTTTGATGAGAAGAATAACAAGAATAGCATTCATTGAAACTCTGGCAATAAGGACTTTGTAATTTTTTTTTGGAGTATTCAGTCGAACAATAAATTTTGATTGTAAAATTCAACTTAGAGTTTTAATTTTCTTTCTCTTATAATAAGCTCTACTCTCTATTGCGTATTGAGCTTTTTTTCGGTTGAGATTAAATTATCTATATATAAATACTGTTATTTATATTAGTTTGAAGGTTACCATTGCATATATCAGGTAAACACTACATCCCTTTGTTTTCATTTATATATATATATATATATATATATATATATATATATATATATATATATATATATATATTAGCCGGAAGACCAGACAGTGTTCGGGATTAAATGATGATCATTTTATTGTCATTGAAATCGGTGAAATCGCTCATTTTTCAATCAAATCCTGCTCTAGTTGGCGACGCATCGCGGTGCACCGGGAGGAAGCTTCACATGCCTCTCCACAGTGCACAATACATGGTAGTCTACATTGCACTGTAGAGAACTTTCTGTTGATTTTATAAAATTATTTTTTTCATATATAATGGCTTGAATTTAAGTTTAAAATGGAAAAGTCAAATATCATGCTTCAATTGTGCTCTAAGCAGAAACATTCATTTTGAACGCGACTCTGTCATATATATCAAAGAACGTACTGTTAAGTTTATATGCCTGGTCTTTTTGCTTGTGTGGTAATAAAACTTCGCAAATGCACTTGTGATGTTAAGCTGTGTAAGATGTTACCTTTGGTCAATTCTATACTAGGTTTAATTAGTAATTGTTTATTCCTTAGCATATGTGCTGCTTCTTTCAGTTGTCTTACTCTCCATCGTTCCTCTCTGTGTAAGATTTTTACTTGGAATGACCAGTTACGAAGTAGACAGTATAGAATTTAATATGATACGGGAACCATTAATTATAAACAATAGATTATATATATAAGTAATAAGTAAAAAAAAAACAACAAAAAAAATTAATATATATATATATATATATATATATATATATATATATATATAGAGAGAGAGAGAGAGAGAGAGAGAGAGAGAGACGTTAATATATAGCAATAATTAGTAATAAATAGCGATATTAACAACTAGAAATTAAAATAAGTTGAAGGCTCCTAAAATTCGTACTAGAATTGTCCGCCAGAACTCATGGCGTGGTGGCTAGAGTACTTGGTTGGTTGGTTGGTTGTTTTTGTTTTACGGCATATCAACCTTTTTCAGGTGCCGAATCTAATTATTTTGAGGAACGATTTTTAATGGAGTATATTTGTTTTTTTAAGTCGGATTCTATTTAACCCATAGTTGGGACCCTAACAGGTACTACCACTCCGGGTCAGAGTGGACCTGGGAGCAATGGCAATTAAAGGGTGGCTCCACACTTCCCAATGCCCGCAAAGTAGGGCCTCACCATTGGATATAGTCTTAGGTCATATCTAGAGTACTTGGAAAAATCAGTTGTAAAAAGAAGTTCAATTCTCAGTGTGGGCGACCGAAAATTACAATTGCGAATTACAATACAATCGCGAATTGCTATGGCTGAGAGAACAAGAAAAACGTGAAGTAAATTCCGTCCAAATTCCTAAGTTCGACAAGATACCCTTGGAGAAGGTCGGAAGTTACATCGACTGAAACGTTGTAAAAATGACACTCAAGATGAGGACAGTATTCCAATGAATCCAAATAATACGAATAACCAATCCTCGTCTCAAAAATTCAGAAACGTCATAAAAGTTTATGTTTCTGAATTTTTCAGATGAGGATTGGTTAATCATATTATCTGGATTCTTTGGACTACTATTTTCAGTGCGTAACTCAATGCAGGCGACACTCAAAATACAATTACGATTTACGTAGGACTTCAACCCAGATATGGCTGATGGAACAAGAACATGCAACTTCCGTGGATTAAATAAAGGGTTCCGTTCAAAATTCCGTGTGGATGCCAGAGTTCAACAGAAAGATTCTCGAGTTCAACAAAATCCACCTGAAGAAGATTAGAGGTTACACTGACTGAAACGCTGTGAAAATAACACTCAAGATGAGAACAGTTGTTCAAAGAATCCAAATATCACATACATATAAGTAAAAAAAAAATTTTCTTTTAGTAAAAATTCTGTTAGATTATTTTCAGTAGAACATAACGTTTTCTTTTTGGTTTTGTTCCAAAATGGCTGCTCTCTATATCGAAATTTGTACAATTTTGGAAAAAAAAAATGCTTTGTATTTCTCGATGCCTCTTGGGTAAGACGTGAAAAATCATTGAATTTGCATCCATTGGCGAAAAGTAATATAGTTACCAGCATTGAATAAATGCTGAACCGCTATGAGATATAATTTTCTTGCCTATTTGATTCTATTATATTTCCATTTATTTTGTTAGCCTGTAACTTTGTCAGGAACAGTCAGCGTCTTGAGAATGGCACATTTTTACATTTTAGTTTTTTAGAATCCACCTAGGAGTCTCTCTTTTATTTTGTCTTTTTTATATTTTGTTTCATTTCAGGTTTATTTTGTGGCAATACCAGTTTTTTACATGTCGTAATCATATGCATGGTTTTATGACTTTGTAAATAAGGCACATTGAGATAGATAAAATTAGCACATTATTTATACCAAGTTCCAAGATTTCAAATACCATAAATATTCGGTGTACGATGGTTTGGAACATATTATTCTGTATTATATTGTGGATGATTCGATAAGAGTTGTTTCATCAACATATCCCATAACATATCTACATAAATAAAGCAGTAGATGTACGTCTGTGTGTAAAATATTTAACCGATTAACTCTTAAACTACTAGTCACATAATACTGAAACTAATTAATTATCGCTATGCTGATGATTTCGCAAGGATGAAACATATATGAAATATATATATATATATATATATGGTGCTAGTGCACTTATTGATCTGCACTATTTTTTAAATAGTGTTTTCAAGTTTAATTAAAGGTGAATGATATTTGTTTTTATTAAATTGTAAGGCTAAACTACAGAATATGTACAAAACACCCTCCCCATGTTAAGAATGGCTTTCTAAATAATAGCGTTATTATTTTAGCACGGATTAATTAGTGCACTAGAACCCCCCATATATATATATATATATATATATATATATATATATATATATATATAATTAGTGACAATGTTAACAAAATTTATTCTGTTCTTAATCTCTTCATTCATTTTTTTTCCAGGCTTTTCCACAGCATGGGCATAATTCGAATCCGCACGATTCTCTTGTTCCAGTTCAAACCAGGTCGAAATCTGTCGAGACAGCTCGTGATATCAATGATGCATTTGGCCCATCAGGGACCACTAACGAATGTGAAGCACAACGGTCGTTCAAGAGTTTCGCAATAGTGATGAAAACCTTGAAGATGAAAACGATCGCGGCCAGCCGACGGCAGTTGATAACAAACATTTGAAAGCTTTAATTGAAGCCGATCCTCTCAAAACCGCTCAAGAAGTTGCTGTTAAACTCGCGGTCGATCACTCAACAGTTGTTCGCCATTTAAAGCAAATCGGGAAATCAAAAAAGTTGGATAAATGGATGCCGCATGAACTGAATGATAATAAAAAAAAAAAATCGTCGTTTTGAGGTGCCTTCTATGCTCCTGTGCAACAAAAACGACCCATTTCTCGAACTGATTGTAATGAGTGATAAGAAGTGGATCCTCTACGCAACTGGCGACGTTCATCACAGTGATTGGATGCTGGAGAACCTCAACAACACTTCCAGAAGCCTAAATTGCACACAAAAAAAAAAAAGGTTATGGTGACTGTTTGGTGGTCTGCCTCATCCACCACAACTTCTTGAATCTGTGTGTAACAATTACGGTGGGGAAGCACTGCCGACAAATTGGTGAAATGCACCAGAAGCTCCAACGTATGTGCCCGAGATTGGTCAATATAAAGGGACCAATTCTCCTCCATGACAATGCTCGCCCGCATGTTGCTCAACTGACCCTGCAGAAGCTGAACGAATTAGGCTGTGAGACTCTGCCTCATCCGCCATATTCACCAGAGCTCTCGCCCACCGATTGTCACTTTTTCAAGCATCTCGACAACTTCCTGCGCGAAAAAGCCGAGATGATGCCGAATCGGCCTTCAATGACTTTATCGCTTCCAGAACTCTGGATTTCTATACTAATGAGATTAATAAACCTGTCTATTGTTGGCAAAAATGTGTCGATTCTAATTGTTCTTATTTCGATTAATAAAGTTTATTATGAAAGAAGTTATGATCTTTTGAAGTTGAATCTCAATAAACGACATTATTTTTGTACCAACCTAATATATAAATAAAATATTAGATGTATTTATGTATGTGTGTGTGTCTGTGTGTGTCTGTGTGTAAATATTTAACCGATAAACTCTTAAACTACTCGACACATAACACTGAAATTAACAGAAAATAGTAATCATACACTAAGGATGGTTTATAACGAGTAAAATCTTTGTTTGGATGGATGAATAATGCATACAACAATATGTCAACAAGTTGAAATGCAAAATGTTCATTTCAACTTGCCGACATATTTTTTTATTAGTTTTGGACATGCACAAATTCAATCACAGTTTGAAGTTGTTTAATTTAATTTTTACTTATATATCTGTCGGGTTAGCTCAAATGGTAGGAAACATGGCTGAGGCACTAAATGTTTTGGTTTCAGTTCTAGCTGATGGTACCCAAGTCATTTAAAAAAAAAAAAACTTCTGAAAAACTGAACCGATCAACATTCATCGGCGCCTGTTGAACATTTATAAAGCTGAAGCAGTTGATATCAGCATAGTTAGAAGATGGGTCCATCCATTTTCAGATTTGCAACAGAGATTAGAGTGACAAAGTGCACTTCAGACACCTTTGAACCCCCCCCCCCCATCGCTGGCAAAAGTGCATTGAGAATGGTGGAGATTATGAAGAAAAATAAATTCTGGAGCAGAAAAGGTAGCTCGTTTTAATGGTACCATTCCCGTCTTCATAGTTCTTCAGTTATTTTTTTTCTTAGCTAAAAAAATAGGATTCATTAATTTTGGAACGACTTTCGTAATTATCCAGAGACATGTTTCACCGTTTTACGACTCATCAATGTGACTGAATGCAGTTTTAAGATCTGTAGCCAGAGAATAGAACGGGAATATGGACTAAATTTCGAAGCTTTAAAGAGTGTGTAGTCACCCCTTATATAAAGTAAAAGAAAACGGAATAAAAATAGTAATATGGGGTCAACGGTGGGAGGAGGAATTTCTTTGGTTTGTCTGGGATAAGGGTCTGCCACCAAATAGATGGCCATGTTGTACACTTGTACGTTATGCACAGTGGTCTAGTTGTCTCCATCAGTTTAATATTTTGAATACCTCATTGTAATACAGCTTCCAATCCCAGCAGCTTCTTTTCAAGGATTGCAAGGTTGTGGAACTCTCTTCCTGCTCACTGTTTTCTTTCTACCTATAACCTGAGTCTTTTCAAAACTAAGGTCAATAGACATCTCCAGTCTTTGCAATAATAATCTTTCGTTCTTGTTAGCTCCTTACATCAAGTGGCTTCATGCTTGGTCCTGAGCGATTTCCATAAAAATATAATAATTAATAATAGCAGGACCAAATTTCGTTTACAAATTCAATTTGGTTGACCCCCCCACACACACATTTTCCTCTCACATAGACAGTCTCAGTCTCTTTTATAAATACTATTATGGCCTATGGTGTTCAAAATTATCTGATCTATTCCTTTGTTTTCTTTGTTCCAGCTCATTTGACACGTTGGTCTAGTGGTCTCCATTAATTTGATATTTTTAATACCTCATTGCAATACAGCTTCCTATTCGAGTAGCTTCCAAGAACTACAGACTTGTGGAACTCTCTTCCCGCCGACTGTTTTCCTCCTACCTATAGACTTGGTCTTTTCAAGACTAAGACCAATAAGCAACTCTTGCCTTAGCGATAATCATCTTTCATTCTTGTTAACTCCTTACTTTAAATGGCTTCATATCTTGTCTGGAGCGATTTCCATAATTATGCCAGTATATTACGTCATGGACAGGAAGTCTAAAATGTGACATGGCGAAGAAATGAAAAACATCTTCCTCTTCATGTTTCTTAATATATTTTGATTAGTTGAACTACTATTACCCATCTTGGGTCTCATTTGCGCAACGTTTCAGCCAATGTGACCTCTGACCTTCTTCAGGTGTATTTTGTCGAATTTGTGAATCTTTCTGTTGAACTCGTGAATCCACAAGGACCCGTGGCATAATGGATAAAATACTAGTTAAAATCTAGTTGTAATAGACAATCTTCTGGAGGTTGGAGGTTCAACCTTCAGTGCGGGCGATATTAAGAAGACAATTGTGTGTTGGCTAAAACTTCTACCCAGTCATGGCTGATAGAATGAGAACATGTTGCCCACGTGGATTAAAATAAAGGGTCCCGTTTGAAATTTCATGCAGATTTTCTCGAATTCAACAAAGATTTCCCGAGTTTGACAAGATAGACTTGAAGAAGGTCAGAGGTTACATCAGCCGAAACTTTATGATAATAATACTCCAAATGAGAACAGTAGTCCGAAGGATCCAAATAAATAAATAAATAAATAAACAAACAAAACAAAAAACAACATTTCTACTTTGCATTCTTCATTACAAACGTTATTTAACATACATAGAGAAAGCAGGTGTATTAGTGAATATACCTTTGTTTACGTTACCTCAAGCCACAATGAACATGATTCGACTTAGTTTTACTAGAGTTTTATTCCTGGTTCTTTGATTTCATTCAGAAATTAAGGGACCCCCTTTCCTGAGGCTAAAACTTGTGTAACGTTGTCCGGGAACCGACACGTTGTAGCCTCAGTCGCAAAGGAGATAAAAAAATAGAAAAGAACTTCAACTCGTTTTTATTTTTTTTTGTAAAACGATGTTTATTTCTTTATTCTCTCGCCACGCGTGTCTTCTCATTGTTGTTGTGACGTCACCAAACAACTGTATGGAGGACGCTTAGCTAAAGCTAAGTGGCCGACTATAGTCAAGGGTGACAAGATACAACTGAAGAAGGTTGAAGGTTACATCGGCTGGAGCGTTATGTGAATAACATTGAAAATAAGAATTGTTTGGATGATCCAAATAATACTGTGTTCAGACGTTTTTATTTCCTTCAAAGTTTTGTCTTTACACCTCTGGAGAGGAATGGGACCAACTGGATTTGAACCTGATGCACCAATGTCATTAGTCTGCACCGTTATGCACTTCACCACGGCCGCCTCCCATCTCCATTGCAAAACATACAGATTAAATAGACGCATCTTAGAATACCTCTAACCCTAATCCTAACCCTAACCTCTTTTCAGTTTTTTCATTGTTGGTTTCGATTTTCTTCCCCCCCCCACAAATTAATCTCTGACTTTTCCTTTTAGTGCCAATTTTTATATTTGACACTTGACTAGATTCTTCGAAGTCAACGTTAGCAACAGACGGACTGCTCTGTTCAAAATGGATAATCTTTTAATGCTCCACACTGTCAAATATGCCACAGACAAAATGATTTAGATGTCGGTGCGAGAAGGAGACGAAAAAAAAAATACTTTAATTGTCCAATGATCAATGATAAATGACAGGAAGCTTAAAGATTAGATTTGTTTTTTCTTTTGATAGAAGAGAAATAATGCATAGAATTTGTTCCAAACCGAGAAGACATTATGCATTAGATGCACCGGAAAATATGTTGAAGAAGGTAGCCATTTTATTGAGTTCTTAGCACGCTTGTCCAAATCGTGTCCGTTTTATTTGCTCTCAGATGGTCGCTTCTCTTCAAGGTCACCTTTATTCAGGGTCAAAATACAGCACAAGTGAATAGAGGTATTTTACTCTTTATGACCTAGTCAAACTAATTCCTTCAGTCGTATATAAATGAATATAACGGCATAAATAAAGTAGGAATTGATTCAAACACGCCTTGTACGTATTAGTTCAGTATCTGATACCTCCAGATTGCAACTGTCTATTGCTTACATTCAGTATGCTGCTATTTGTCTCAGAGAGTAGTGGATTTCGTTTGTTGTCATTAACACACTTTTTATTCAACCACTATAGATAATAATCAAGGTAAGTTTATGAAATGCAAAAAATATCAGTCGTAGTTTAACTATTGAACTTCATAATGAAAGATCATTATAAGAAAAAGTCTTAAAATTATAATATCACTAGCAGGGGTGCCCGGCGTTGCTCGGGTGTTTGGAGGTGTATGCTGTGCAAAAAAAGCAAAAAAACAAAAAAAATGGTTAATTTTTAAAAACTTTCACCCCTATTATGACCCCTTAAAATTTATTGTTTCGGGCTCAAATCACTTTATTAAGTTAGATCCATGTTCAAGGAACCTATATCTAAAATTTCAAGTGTCTAGACCCAAAATTGTCGGAGGAGTTTGGTAGAGTTCTTAAAGGTCAAATCGTTGAAATTTGACCCCTTAACAGCCAAATTTCTGGCTGACACCCGTCACATCGATTTTCCCAAATCTCAGTACCCGGTATTTCAAATTTCGAGTCTATAGACTAAAAATTGACAGAGTTATTGCGTAGGGAAATGTACACAGACAGACAGACAGACAGACAGACAGACACGTTCACTTTTATAGATATATAGATTACTCTTTAAACTAACTAAGATTAACAATAAATATAATTCAGGCCATAAAGGGTTGAATCTTTTATTCCATTAGCCCATGCATGCTACTGATTCGATAAAGAGGATCCACCTAGATCGTTTATATCTATCTATCTATCTATCTATCTATCTCTCTCTCTCTCTCTCTCTCTATATATATATATATATATATATATATATATATATATATGTATATATATATATACGTTTTAAAAACTTTAAAAACTTGTAATTATGATATTCTATGTTTATTGTATTCAGCAAATTAGGTATAAACCATTATAATTTGCTAATATTTTCTCCTGTGAGGAGATGGGTAAACATCGAAAACCTGTAGCTTAAGGAGATATACTTTTTGAATTGTATTCTTTGTCTTGCATATAATAAAAATTCTAGATTTGAAACTTAACCATTTCACGTCATAGAATTTAATTTACTAATTTATATATATATATTTAGCGTAATGTTTAGGAGCCTTGACTGTCGTACAGGTGGTCGTGTTTCAATCCTGCCTTGAGGTAGTTGCCTATCTAGCCACACTGATGAGCTGTGAAACAGCGAAACAGTACTGTATGTGGATGACTATATATATATATATATATATATATATATATATATATATAAAGACACAGCATCGATTCTATGTAGATTAAACCGGCTTTCTTCAAAAGTGTCAAGATAATATTCACAAACAATCCTTAATGTCATATATATCCCAATCAGGGAAGATGACGAGATTTAAGTTTTTGTAGTTCTTGCAGAGAGGTGTCAAAGTTCTTCTACATACAGCACCTGGTGTTCCCAAATGGTTACCCATCTGGTACTGACCAGGCTCAACGTTGCTTAACTTCGATGATTTAACGAGAATAAGTGTATCAACATAATTATGTTGTATCATAATTTCCCTTTGAATGAATTGTGTTGATAGAAAGAGCCCTGGTCACTTGCTGAAGCTCGCCCTTCAATAGTAGATGACTGTTATGGGATGAGCTGATCTAACTATTTCAGGAATGAATGGACTTATCCAGAGACAATAAAGACAGGTGCACATTAAAGTTGTGGCAGCGAGACGTGACAGTTATGTTTCCAGAATCATGACGTGTACTTCTGTAACATACCTTTTGCTAATACATTTTTTTTTAATTATACCATTGTGTTTGTCTTGATTATAGCCGGCTTGCAAGGCCACAGCAATGACGAAAGAGAGAACTATGTCAAAGATAGCCAAAAAAGAAATACTCCATTGAACTATAGACCAATAACCTGTTTACCAACCACATGTAAAATTTTAATGTCATTACTTCGTAAGCAGATAGAACACTCTCTTCATAGTATTCAAGTGGAACTCTGTTCCGTCTGCCTGCTTCCCTCCGGACTACAACTTGGATGTCTTAAAGTCCACTGTTAACAAATTCCTAATGAACCGCCCCCTTAATTAAACACTTCATCAAATCTCCACACTAACGTAATGTACTTGCAATAACCCTTATCCCTGAGTGGCTTCCGGGCCTTGATAAGTGGTGATCACTGTGTAAAAAAAAAAAAAAAAAATTCCACAGATAAGAAATTTTAGGAAAGAAAAAGTAACTTTGTTCATGGAGTGTGCGTTCATTCTTTTTTTCGGACTGTTATCCTCATCTTCATAGTTGTTTCATTATGCTTCGACCAACTCATTCTTTAGCCTTCTTCAGGTGATTACTTTACCCAAGCAAAAAGAAAAAGGATGAGTTGGCCGAAACGTGGTAAAACAACAACTATAGAAAGCAGTAATTAGTGGGGATAAGTTACGAGATTCAGTATTCCTATCCCGTCAGGGTTAGTCATCTGAAGAAGGCCAGAGGATCAGTTGGTTGAAACACCGTCAAACAACGACAAATATGAAGATGAGAATAATAGTCTGCAAAAAAGAATGAGCGTACACATTATGAAGCCTCATCTCAAAGGATTCCCAAAACAGAAAAACAAAGCAAGAAAATGAAAATTCTTTATATGGACATCTTATGACCCCTCTAAACAAATTGTGCTGATAAACAGAGTCCTTTTCATTCTTATCTACTACGTATCAATACAAGAAGAGAGCCATTCATTTCAACACAAAAATCTGAGCATTGTTGGTGAAAGGAGGAAACATGGTTTTAGAGACGTTAAAAGTAACAAACTATTTTTACTATTGCACCATGATCAAAAGAGAGAGAATCAGCAAGAGCTTGATCATCAATGCTGTTCGAAGTGCTGCCATAGACGGTTGTGTATTTCACTTTTGGCTAAAATTTGTTTTGTTTACTCTTTTTCCCCTCTCCAAACAAGACATATTGCCACTTGGATGTAAAGGGTTATTATTTGGGACCATGTTTCTAGGGGCACTATGTAGTGAAGTGAGCAGCAAGATGTCTGTTCACATTTCATTTAAATTACTTTCACTTAAGGTGTTGGCAATCTTCATGTGTTCCCTCCTGTAAGTATCTGATGTCTTTCTAGAAAAAAATTCTTACAAGAAAAATATCGGGGAAACCACTGTCAATAATATAATCTTTGGATTCGTACGACATGGCGATTACATTTAAATTTCTACATGTTGGTACAGTGAGGGAAGCAGGAAACAATGAGAAAATTCCAAAGTTTAGCAGTTTTAGGGAAGAAACTAATAGAGTAGAAGGCTAGAGACCTTTAAAGTGTGAAGGGGTGAGATTTTGCTGATTTTCAGGTTTGTTGGGAGTATTTACATAAAAAAGGACACAATTGCTACGAGTTTTTTCGAGCACATTCCATTAAAATACTTGTAAAACAGACACAGGGATTCAACACTGCTGTGATGGGACAGAGGTTGGAGCTTGGTTGACAGTGCTGGACCTCAGGTTTTAGACTCTTTTTTAGACCCTGTCTGAGAGGGAAAGGAGAGAGACTAGTTGCAGATACTGCAGCTCAGATGTGCCAACAATACTCCATATATGGGGCGAATAGTGCCCTTGTAGAGATCCAGAATACTGTCGGGTGTGAGTAGTTTTCTAGCACGGTAGAGAAAGAGCACACCTTCTTTGCAGCAGCCTTGGCAATATCTTCAATGAAACTTTTCTAATTCATACTACCAGTGAATATTAATCTGAGGAGGCAGAACGTTATTAGTCATGATGATCAAAGTTTTTTTTTTGTAATTGTTAAAGGAAAGAAGATTAGTCTAGTCACACGTGCTCTCATTAAAATCAAAGAGACTCAGCCTCACTTTTTATCATAATAATATTATTATTAAACGTCAATTTTATTGTATTGTGCAGTTCACTCAAATGCAATTCAGATAATCGGGCCTCGCATCAGTGAGGGAGGGGGTGATATGCAAACAAACCTTAGAGAGGAAGATCCTGAAACGGTGCGTATTCTCTCCTGACGACCCAATGTTACCTAGAGGGTGAAATTAAATGCCCCACTGACGAAAAGACACGATTATATACAAGTCTACAAGTAAATAAGCTAAGAAATGAAATGAAATTATATACAAGTCTACAAGTAAATAAGCTAAGAAATGAAATGAAATTATATACAAGTCTACAAGTAAATAAGCTAAGAAATGAAATGAAATTATATACAAGTCTACAAGTAAATAAGCTAAGAAATGAAATGGAATTATATACAAGTCTACAAGTAAATAAGCTAAGAAATGAAATGAAATTATATACAAGTCTACAAGTAAATAAGCTAAGAAATGAAATGAAATTATATACAAGTCTACAAGTAAATAAGCTAAGAAATGAAATGGAATTATATACAAGTCTACAAGTAAATAAGCTAAGAAATGAAATGAAATTATATACAAGTCTACAAGTAAATAAGCTAAGAAATGAAATGAAATACTCAATGTAAAAAAAACCAAAACAAAACGAGAAACATGATTATATACAAGAAAATAAACTAAGAACAGAAAGGCCCTGAAACGGTCCGTTTTTTCTCCTGATAACCTACATTAACTGGAAGCCATGAAGGATTACTTCACAAGTGAAAACAACTGAAAAACATTATATATATATATATATATATATATATATATATATATATATATATATATATGTTCAATTATACGTTCCATAATGGAATGATGGAGAGTGCCGTCAGTGACGTTTCTGCGCGGATCATGGGAAGTCTTTCAACATCAGACACTCATTCCCGCGCTGATCCGACCAGTGAGGATCGGGCTCTAGTCCACACTCCATAAGTGCGCTTTCAGACACTGTTTTAATTGCGGCTGTACTCCACACCAAATCGTCCTGGCTTCTCGGATTGGCTGAATTCTAATGGCACGTGTTTTAGTATACAAATAATAGAATAGCAATGAAAAAAAAAATGAAATATATATATATACGCGC
>NC_136487.1:121630182-121665182 GCF_053919585.1 Euprymna scolopes
ACTTTGCAAGCAAAATCCGATTTCACATTTTGCTAATTCCTACCCTTTGATGAGAAAGAAAATATTTCTTCAAAACTCTATGGATTAAGAACAATTCACTTAATTTGTGTTTCCTTTTTGAAAATTAAGTATGTTTTTAAGTGGTTTTAATACGTTTTATTAATTATTTGTTCTTATTATAAGCTATATTTCTTATTTGGTTTTAATGAGTTTTCATATCTCGTTAAGATTACTTTATAAATATTAAGTCTTTAATATTTATAATATATTTTAAGTTTACTATTTGGGATTATCTTGGTAAACTTAATTGTAATTCTTATTTCATATATATATATATATATATATATATATATATATATATATATATATATAACTACTTAATTTACTCACATAAAATTAATATACTAAAGTATAAATTTATGCATAAATTTTAAGTATTTACTTCAAAAGTGCTCAATACGTAGGTAGAGCTAGTTAGTAAGTTATAAAATATATATGTAGTAGGGACCTAGATGACCCATGTAGATTATGCCTTCATGAAAAATTTGCTATCCTGTACTTTAAAGAACCCCAACATCTATTAAACTGTAGAAGAGAAATAGCAAACAACTGTGTTCACAAGATAAACTTTACTCTAGGATAGCGATACAAATAGTTTTAAAACTAACAAAAACAATAGAAAATAAACAAATAAATAAATTAAATAAACATGAATATACATAAACGATCACACATATATGTATGTATATACATATATATATATGTATATATATGTGCATATATGTATGTACACATATATATCTATATATAAGCTAACATTAAAAAAACACAAAAAAAAACACTAACCTAGATTTAAAACAGATCAAGAAACTAAATATCCAGGCTAAATAGAGCACACACAAAGGAACAGGTCAACCAGAGGTCAAATAGGCCTTTGTCCGATAAGTGCATGCTCATTGGCTGATAGGAAGGGCGCGGTGGATACTAGAAAACTGATTGGCTAACTAAAATCTCAATAGAAGATGCGTATATAAAAACGACAAACAACCACAAAATTCGCGCATAAGCCTGAAGAGTCGTAGAGTGGATGAAACGCGGAATATTCAGTGTAGCTTAATCGCCATATATATTTTATAACTTACTATATATATATATATATATATATATATATATATATATATATATATATATATATATATACATTTACTCGTTTACTTACCAGGGATGATTGAAAGAGTCCTCAATGCACGCAGCACCCGAAAGGTCCGCAGGCCCGTGATGTCGCTGATTACTTTGTCATTTATTGTCTGTAGGAGAAGGGTGACATATCTGTGTAAAATAAAAAAAGAAAGAAAAGTAAATTAATTACAATAACTCATACTCATATTTTTTATCGTTATATTTATTTATTGGTCATTGGGATATATATATATATATATATATATATATATATATATATATTATATATATATATAATACGTGGACAAGAAAGTTTTTGCGGAATTTTAAATTTTGATTTCAAATGACTTATTTCCAAATAAGTTTTCGTTATGATACCTTTACTTTATATATAATTTTAAAGAGCACTTTTCCCTCTATCTAATCATTTAAATTACAATCGTTTTAATACAATTGTGTCTTCTTTTCAGAGCGTTGAATACAAAATGGAAAAAAAGCGAATTTGCATAATTTTCTTATTTCAATTCAAGCTAGATCGAAAAGCTGCTGAAACAACTCACAATATCAATGAAGCGTTTGTCCCAGGCATTACTACTGAACACATAGCACAATGGTGGTTTAAGAAATTTCGTAGTGGCGACGAGATTCTTGAAGATGATGAGCATAGTAGTTGGCCATCGGATGTTGACAGCAGTCGATTAAGAGCCTTACTCGAAGCCAATCCACACACAACTGTTCGAGAACTTGTTTCTGAATTAGACGTAACTTATACAACAATTTACACCCACTTGAGAGAGATTGGAAAGAAAAAAAATTTGATAAATGGGTGCCTTACGAATTGAATGAGAACCAAAAGAAACGCCATTACGAAGTGTTATCTTTCCTTCTTTTACACAACAAGAATGACTGGCAATAAAAAGTGGGTTCTTTACGACAACCTGCGATGCTCAGCTCAGTGGTTGGACGCCAACGAAGCTCCACGACACTTATCGAAGCCAGAGTGGCACCAAAAGATGGTCATGCTGACTGTTTGGTGATCTGAAACCGGTCTCATCCATTACAGTTTTTGAATGAAAGTGAAACCATTATGGCAAAGAAGTACTGTCAACAAATTGACGAAATGTATCAGAAACTTCGACAACAACACCCAGCATTATTCAACGAAAAAGCCCCATTCTCTCCTCCACGACAATCCCCGACCACATGTTGCTAAACCGACCCTGCAGAAGTTTAACGAATTGAGCTACAAAACTCTGCCTCATCTCCAGACCTCTTACCTGTCGATTATGACTTTTTCAAGAGTCCTGACAACTTTCTGGTTGAGAAATGCTTCAAAAACCTAAGGGATATCAAAAACGTCTTAACAACACCAGAACACAAGATTTTTATATCACTGGCATAAATAAACTTGTTTTGCGTTGGCAAAAATGTGTTGATTCTGATGGTGCTTATTTTGATCAATAATTTTTGTTTGAGCTGAGATATGTTCATCTGAATTTAAAAGTTTAAAACCGCAAGAACTTTCTTGTCAATGTTCTTCTCTCTCTCTCTCTCTCTATATATATATATATATATATATATATATATATATATATATATATAGTCTGTTTATATAGCTGTAAATCTAATGAAACTTGCATGATTATTAAAGAGTGCTCAATGAAGTACAGAGCTGTTATATAGTCTGTTTATTATACAAACATTATTGCTTACATATGTGTAGAATCTCAATTCAAGTATAACACGTCATCAGACCAAAAAAGATCGATATTGAAACGGGAGTCAAAATTGCGGTTGTTTATTGGCCTACGTTTTCGTTTTGATCTGAAGTTATATTATACTCTTATCGCCACTACTTCCCTATCTTAGGTTTTTATGGTTGTTTTTTCTTTTCTGGTGGGACTTCATTTTCCTATTGATAAGTTTTATTTATTTATTTACTCATTTATTTATTTTTTATTTATTTTACCTCCTTCCTTAACCACACTTCCCTCCAAAATCCTTACTGCTCACATTCACAAAGTAAACACCCCACTTTCTTCCAAACATCTTATAAAACTAATGTAATTTTTACTTCCGTTTCAATATCGACTCTTTTTTGGTCTGATGAAGTGATATCCATAAATTGGGATTCCACTGAAACATGTATGCACATATGTAACCAATAATGTTTGTATAATAAACAGACTATATAACAGCTCTGTCCTTCATTGAGCACTCTTTAATAATCATGCAAATTTCATTAGATTTACAGCTAGGAAACCACTTGCTACAACCATTATATATATATAGGGAAAATTATTCCTAGCTCGCATTTAGGTAAAAATGCGCTTTCGTAAATAACTGAATTCATTCAAAACATACCGCTAAAACCAAAACAAACAACATTTAAGTAAATCGCGATGTATCCAGACAATTGGCGAGATGGGCCAGAGGTAAGGAGCTTAGGTTCATTACCGTGGGAGTCTCGATTTCGAATCTCGCTATATTCAGCCACTCTGATGAGTCATAGACGACGAAACACTTGTCAGTCGATAATTACATTTTAAAAATGATATATATATACTGCTCCCCATGTGGGGGCACCAAATTGGTTAAAGGGAAAATTATTCCCAGCTCGCATTTAGGTAAAAATGCGCTTTCGTAAATAATTGAATTCATTCAAAACATATCGCTAAAACCAAAACAAACAACATTTATATATATATATATATATATGTGTGTGTGTGTGTGTGTGTATATATAAAGAGATCTTTTGCCATATGAAGCGTTTGAATATGACAAACTCAATTTTCACTAAATTTAAAATTTCGAGGATTTAAAATCATTTAAGATTTTCTGAATCACATTTTTAAGGAATTTGAATTTTTCCCGAACTGCCTTCTGGCTATATTTTATTCATTTCGGCCAACCTTTAGATTACATGTATTCATTACGGATTATAACGTTTTTATACTCACACAATCTGGTTCTATAACTGCAACTTCTAAGTTTTTGATTTTTATACTGTCCGCATAAATACAGACCGGATTTACTTTTCGATTGTATTTGCTTATCATGGATTCTATTTTCTTTCCCACAATAAGATTTCACAACCACAAATTTTCATTTTTTAAAATTTTTTGTTCCAGAAAATTTTCTTTTACACTATTGGACTATTTATTTCCTTTGATGAGAAAAATATAAATTTTCGAAACTCCATAGATTAAAGAATAAACTTCTATTGTATTGCCTGTCTTTGGACATTTGATCATTCAATAAATAATGTAAAAATTTTTATCCATCATCAGTTATTTTTCTTCATGTATATATCTCCAGATTTCCAGTACTCTCCACCTCAAATTCCAGTGAAGACCAATGGCCACTGCCAACGAGAAATCAATGGCAAGCAGCTGTCGCGATAATGCACATTTTATTTGCAAATGTTATCGAAAGAGGTGGAGAGTACTGGAAATCTGGGGAGACTTGTTGTCACTCAGCTCCCAGGGAACACCACAGGCTGTTTTCAATGAGATCTTTGATGGCCTGTGTGAAAGCTTCTTGGGAGTCAATAATAATAATAATAATAATAATAATTATTATTTACTTTTATTATAATAATAATAATAATAATAATAATAATAATAATAATAATAATAATAATAATAATAATAATAATAAAAGTAAATAATAATAATTATTATTATTATTATTATTATTGACTCCCAAGAAGCTTTCACACAGGCCATCAAAGATCTCATTGAATCCTTATTATTACTAGGAGTAGTCACGCAAGCCACCATCAAATGTTGCTCTTTGAGAAACACTTGTGGTGTTCTCTGAAATTGGAGTGACAAGTCTTCTCAGATTTCCAGTACTCTTCAGCTCTTTCGATGATCTTTGCAAAAGAATTTGCGTTATCGCAACAGTACTTACCATCGATTTCTCATTGGCAGCGACCATTGGTCTTTACTGGAATTTGGGTGGCAATATTATTATTATTATTATTATTATTATTATTACTTTCCCTTCTGCCTCAGGGATAATTTTGTTACACTTATGCAAATATGTGGTCGCACAAACAATTGGTAAATGATAATTTCTGATTTTGAAAATTCAAACAAAGAAACTATCAATATTTATTGACTTTCCAAGCGACTACAAAACACAAGTCGCTCATTCATGAAGCTAAGATCAAAGTAAATTTCCATTAGAATTTATGCAGAAAAAGCCAATAAATTAATAACAAGCGACATTTACAATAATCGTGATGGAGCCAAAGTTGATTTATGCAGACGAGCCTTTAAATTTTCCGAACCATTTTCTTTTACTGTATGTACCCGCGGCGTTGCCCTTGAACAAGGACTCGGTAATGATTCCAATGTTTTGTCAATAGAAAGTTGAACAAAATCGTCACTGTTTTCTCTTATTTGGTTATATTCATGTTGTTATAACGTAATATGAGGTGGAATACGAAAAAGAATTGGAGTAACACATTAGGTTTCTTATACGGACACAAAAAACAAGAATAGAGTCTAATAAAGGATATTTTGGTAAAAATGCACTTTCGTATAAATAATTGAGTTCGTTCAATGGGTGTCGCTGGCAAAAACAAATAAAAACATCTACATAGGGACGCGATACATTCGGTGGTCAGGCGAGTTGGTCCCATGGTGGGGCTTTAGGCTTCTTATCATGGGGTCCTGATTTCGAATATCGCTGGATTCAGCCGCTCTGGTGGGTCGTGGACGACGAAACACGTGTCAGTGGATAATTATATTTTAAAAATAATATATATATATGCCGCTCCCCATTTGGAGGGTGCCAAATTGGTCAAAGGGAAAATTATTCCCAACTCGCATTTAGGTAAAAATGCACTTTCGTATAAATAATTGAGTTCGTTCAATGAGTGTCGCTGGCAAAAACAAATAAAAACATATATATATATATATATATATATATATATATATATATATATATATATATATATATATATATATATATACCATATTTTTTTCAAACTGAAACATAATTATCAAAGTATACTTACGGAGATAGATATGAAAAGTCTTTATTAAAGTTTGTGCCTATTTCCATTCTATGGAGGCAAGGCGCGAACGCAGACCCCACAATTTTATTATACCATCCCTATTTAAGTTAAAACATACTTATCAAAGTATTATTATGTACATCTATATCAAAAACACTTGTAAACGTCTTTTTGTAATTTTAAAATTTTTTATTTCCATACTTTGTGGACCAGTCACGAACGCAGACCCCACAATTTTAATGAACCACCGTGCTGTCAGATCAAACGTACCCATTCCTGTGTCCCAATACATCCACTATCATTATATGTAATCAGTTTTTTAAAATAGTCAACCATATAGGAGCCTATTCGTGACCACACACACACACACACACACACACACACACACACACACACACACACACACACACACACACACACATTCAGCTTTATATTATAGATGTATATATATATATATATATATATATATATATATATATATATATCATAATTTAGGTATTTAAATTTAAATTTTATAATTTGAAAAGGTTCATTTTCAAATATAGAATTTTTATTGCTTGCAAACAAAGAATACAGTTTAATATATATATTTTCTTAACCCATGAGCTTTCGATATTGTAGAGTTGAATGTAATAATCAAAGGGGAAAGCGCCCCCGTGTGTGTGTGTGTGTGTGTCGTGCGGTCATACAACTTACTTTCGGATGGGATCTGAGAGAAAGAGAAATTAAAGATGGCAGCCATGGATTTATAAGGTGTAGTCTCGTGGAATCTCACAAGATCTCATATTCCACTGCACATATATGAAAATGGAATGGGATCAGTTTTCTGATAAAATGTCTGTTGGTAGAGGCAATGGGGAGAGACGTGCTGGAAGTTGAGAGAGAAAGTTGTCAGTGACGAATTCTATCTGGACTTTTGTGTATTGTATTTGGTTTATTTTGTTTTGTTGTTTACCAGCCCATTTAACGTCAAGCTATTTCAGCATAAGGGGAGACAAATTCGACCTTAAATTAATACCAGAATTCGACGGCTCGACCTCGGTACTTAACTGGGTGGAGAAGGTGGAACTGCATTGCCTGTTGTCTAGTGTGAAGAATATCAACAGCTTAGTCTTGAGGAAAAACAGGATTATGAAAGGATCAAGGTGGCATTATACAAGGCGTTCGCTATCGACCCCACCACTGTTTGAGAGCAATTTGAGGCAAGAACCTTGCATCCAGGTGAAACTATCGACGTTTATTTGGCCGAGCTGACGAAATTGACGGTGTTGTTTGGTGGGTTGCCTGAGCGGGCCTTGGCATGCAAATTTTTGGTAGGGCTCCCAACCGGAGCAAAGCAACCCCTGCGGGCTAGCTCAAGCATAGCTTCATTGTTCCTTACAGACCTGGTAGACCACGCAAGGACTGTGATGAAGAATACTTATGAGATGGGAGAACCAGTAGTCGCTGCTGCACAGCGTGCATTAAATGAGGATAGACCATCCCAGAGGCCCGTTCTGCATGGTGAAGTCATGTGTTATTAGTGCAATGACCAGAGCCACATTGCGAGGAACTGCTGGCGGCGACTGACAGCTATTCGCTGCTACTGATGTAATAAGACTGGTCATATGGCCCGGGATTGTTCGGGAAACAGGGTTGAGGACAAGGTATCAGCGTCGACCTCTTCCCCAAACAGAAATTAGACGAGGCGCTTCCGACCATTCAGGTCTATATCAATGAGACATTGTGCTCAGCACTCTTCGACTCTGGGTGTTCTCGCACCGTAGTGAGTGCGGGCCTCTGCCGCACTTGAAAGATTAACCACCTTCAGTGGAGCGACGTGGACATGTTGCGGGGTGGGCACTGAACATCAAAGCACTGGTAGTACTTGAGAAACCGCTGAGCTTTGACCTGCTTTTAGGCTATGATGCTATCAGAGCCCTAGATAGTGCTCACATAACACAGACGGGGGCGATACAGTTTCAGGAGAAGGTTCCAGTGTGTGTTGCTTTGAAGATTGATCAGCCAGACTTTATTGTCGAGTTTGACCAGCAGCAGAAGGCTTGGACAGCCGTGTGAAAGTGGTCAGAAAACTAGGAACCAGCCAAACTGCGAAATGAGGTAACAGAGTACCACGTGCCTGACCAAATGAGGCCTGCATATGAAGAGGAACTTCGTGATTGGATCAAGGATGGCTGGTTGATTCCCTACCCCTATGAGAAAGTTGGACCTTCCAAAGGCCTGATTCCACTGATGGCGGTCGCTCAGCACAACAAAGCAAAGGTCAGGCCAGTGATGGACTATCGCGAACTGAATGTGCATGTTGATGCGTTCACAGTAGATGCTGACATTTGTGCCAGCAAGTTACGAGAGTGGCGCCAGCAGGTTTCCAATGTGTTCCTGCTGGATCTAAGAAAACAGTGAAACAATGTGGCCATTTCAAACGGTAGTGTTTGCTGGCAGAAGGTACTGCCTTACCAGACTAGGCTTTGAGCTGAACGTGGCACCCCAAATAATGAAGACCATGTCACAGGAAGAGACAATAAAAGATGGGACATCGGCGTACCTTGATGACATATATGTCATTGTCACGTGTAAGGGTCAAACTGGCTGAGTTTGGTTTGACGTGCAAGGATCCAGAACGTTTGGTGAATGGTGTCCATGTCTTGGGCCTGAACGTTTGACAGGAGCAAGGGACTTTGAAATGGAGGCGCGGAACTGCAGTTCCTGAAGTGCCCGATGTCTTGCTGGAATGGGAGATTATAGCTGACTCAATTAAACTTCGTGTGGATCTGTTATGTATGTATTTAAGGAAAGTTGCTTTGTTAAAATCAAAATGGTGGTCATTCTCCATGATGTGACAAAATATGGCGTTGAGTGTATTGTTGTTTTTTACATCTCTTTTGTGTTCATATATTCTTTTATTTAAATTACGTTGAGTTTCTCCTACGTATATTCTTCCACAATCAAGGCAGGGTATGGAATATATTCCGGCTTTGGTGTTAATGTTGGTATTAGTCATAATTTTACGTGTTAGATCCCTAATTGTTAAAGAGTTTAGTTTTGTTATTATTGAGTCAGCTATAATCTCCCATTCCAGCAATATAATTAAGCAAAGAAAAGGTTTTTTCCACGTTGCTCCCTTTCTGTCGAAAATAATCATTAAAGAGAACAACTTAGACACCGGTTAAACGCGATATATATATATATATATAAAAAAAAAAAAAATTCATAATTTCACTTAATTTTATTATTTTTATTTTACTTATTTACTGTATTTTATTTTATCATTATCTATTTTTAGACTCCATTTTATAACCTCCTATTCTTATTTTTAGACACCATCTTTTAAGTTACTACGCTATTTTATCCCAATTTAATTATTTCTAATTTAAAAAAAAAAAAAATTCTTTCGTAATCTCGTGTTATTTTATTTACTTAATCTATCACCGCTATATTTCCAAACACAATTTTTTTTAAATCTCTACGATATTTTAACTTTTAGACGTAATCCACTAGACTAGTTTACTTTATTTTTTTTTCTCTCATAAAATGTATATATATGTATATATGATATCTAATTTACATAAGGAAAACACGTTACTCTCCCCCATCATTATATATAGCCCCAATCCTCTGACTCTCTCGTCAATGACCATCCCTCTTGAAGAAGCCCACATAAATTGGGCGAAACGTTGAGTATCCAGGTCCTTCCACCTCCATTTTATTTCAAATATATATATATATATATATATATATATATATATATATATATATATATATATATATATTTGCATGGGTGGCCGGCGTTGCGCGGGTGTTTGGAGGTTTGTGTTGAGCAAAAAAAAAAGTGGTAGTAGGAAGGCAGGCTCCAACCAGTACTGTGAAGAAGGAAAAGAACGGGGGAAAAACGTGACGTCTTTGCTGTTTTGAATATCGCCAAACCGGAAGTGACGTAGGTTTAAATTAAGGCTTTCCAATCGAAAGGAGGGGATGACTTTCGAAAATATCGACGAAAAAAGCAACCCCTCTTTGTAGAAAAGTGCCCAGTTGAGGGTGAAGAAATTAATGTTTTTAGCCAATTTTTTGGTATTTGTCGTCTGAAGGGTCGAGTTTCAAAACGATACTGATCTTGTGAAAATCCATCGCTTCTGTCGAAAGTTTTAGACAGACATGCAAACATACATATATAGATTTATATATTTGTAGCTCATGTTTTCGACCCAAACCGATTAAAAAGCTTGTCCTATCTCTGAATACTCTATGTAAAATTTCAAGTGTTTACACCAGCAATTGTCTTTAGTAATTTGGTAGAGTTCTCAAAGGTCAAATCGTTGAACTTTGACCCTTTAACAGCCAAATTTCTGGTCGAAAACCGAAAACCGATTACAAAGATTTTCCCAAATCTCACTACCCTGTATATCAAATTTCGAGTCTGTAGACTGAAAGTTGACGGAGTTATTCTGTAGGGAAATGTACACAGACCTACAGACAGACAGACAGGCAGACACTGTCACTTTTATATATATATATATATATATATATATATATATATATATATATATATATATATATATATAAAGCAATCAACTAGCGTCTATGCAATGTTTACGACTTCTGCTCGTGCAAACACCCTGGATTACCTAATGACTCACCCGAATTCGACGTTTAATGGTATTTAATTTCCTTTATCCTCGTGGCTATTTTTGGTGGTCCTGAGTTAACGGTTTAACAAATGAAGCAAAAGATCGCTTTGTAGCTGGGTTCGAATCTTATGACCGTCAGGAATTGTTAACTCTACTTATGATTGCGTAAGCATGGAACACTAATGTGCAGGTAAAAATGAATAATTGTTGTAATGTAGGCGTTATGGAAACGGATTTTTGCCTCCAACACGCGTGGATGTCCTTTCTGTCTTCTCCCCCTCTCTGTGTGTCAAACTCTCTTCCTTTTTCTTCGTCGGCGTTTCTCATGACTAGCTTACAATTGTTAGTGTTAGAGGGGCGCTAGGTTTTTCCATTATAACACGTGTAAACCTAAAAAATGAACACCATTCATTATACATTTTTTACACAGTCAATTTTATTTAAAACAATTAAGTAATCTATTCATTTACCATATTTATTTTTAACACCAATGAATATCCCTATTATTTGGATTCTTTGGGCTACTATTCTCATCTTAAGTGTTATTTTCACAAACGCTTTGGTTGATGTAACACCAAGTGGCAGGCTACTGTTCATGACGACGCCCGCCAATACGAAAGTGACAAGAAAGCTGCCGCAGAGAAGCGCAAGCAAGGCAGGAAGGACGATGCTTTTAAGCTCTCGACATCTGCTTCCATTCCCTGTTCTCACGGCAGCAACACTTTCCAATCGAAGACTGGGCTTCTCAGAAATCTTTGCACTCACCGATGTTGACCTCCCCTCACCTCACCCTCCGAGATAATCCGACGGACGAACAACTAAACTTATCTATACAAGTAAGTGATCAGAATCTTTTCTTTGGGTGGGCCATTAAATCTGGGAAAGAACTGATAGAATAAGCTGTATTACAATGACGTACAAAACAACGATTGATGGGGGACCACTAGACCGACAAGTCAAACGAGCTGAAAAAAAAAAAAAGAAGCAGAGAATAGATCAGATAAGTTTTAAGAACATACTTTGGTTTTTGTTTTTTTTACGAAGGAATCACCATTTATCAAGGCTCAGAGGCCACTCGAGGATAAGGGTTAAAGAGTGTGCAGTAGTTAAAAGGACAATATCATAGTAATTGTTAGAAGTGTAAATTTGGTAAAATTGGATTACTTAAGGGGAACGGCTCACCAAGAACTTGTTTACATTGGACTTGAAGACAACCATATTGTAGTCAGTTGGAAAGTAGGCAAACGGAAGAGAGTTCCACAGGCATGTAGTTCTAAGAAAGAAACCTTGTTCATGGAATCTACGTTTAGGTCTAGGCACAGATAAAGAATGGGGGAAACTATTGATAGTGTTTTCAGCTAGACGGGTGTTTCTCATGAATGCTTGGCGAGGGGGGGGGACCATAGATTGGAGCTCAGACGGGCACTTGCCATGAAAATAACGATAAAGCACAGACAGGCTCGCAACGTCTCTTCTGTGAAAAAAAGGTTGCAGGGAAGAGAAAAGGGCACCCCTCACTAGGCTACGAAGTCTATTTTGAACTCTGTCAAAGGCAGGAAAAGGTCATACCGTAATATTATTCATAAAAAGACTGAGACTTGCAACAGCACGTCCGTGAGAGAAAAGTTGCAGTGAAGAAGAAAGAATGTGGGGTAGGGCAATCAAATTACAGATACATTTCTGCACTTTATGAAGAACCCTCAAATAGGACAAGGATTCACTAGCCGAAATATGAAAACAATACTCTGTACATTAACAAAATTACTGTTAATATAATCAGGCTGATATTCCGGTTCTCATTAGATCACTGTAGTTAAGCAACTTGGGGCTGGGCCAGTATCAAATGGGTGATAATATGGGAATACTAAGCACTATATGCATTTAGGTATGCAGGTATTTATGATATCTCAGCGAGATAAACACGCTTGGCTTGCACAATTCCAGGTCACTCTTAGGGAAGGTGTAGCATCTTTTTGTCCCCCTCTGATATTCCAGACGGACGAACAATAAAACTTATCAATACAAATCAATGGCCCGAGTCTTTTGTTTTGGTGGGCCATCAAATCTTATTGTAGGAGATCATCACACTTCATGACCTGTGAAACCAAAGTTGCACAATCCGCAACTGCACTTTCTCCTGATACGTCACTGCTGAACTTAAAGGCGAACGAATTATCCAAGGCAATTGGTAACAATGCTAGGATAGATAAAGAAGGAATCGAATTTAGATAATAATAAGGGATGGGAGAGAGAAAATTAAACACGTCAGCCGTGGTGAAGGCAATCCGCCTAGGAGAAGGAAAATCTGATTGCAAAAAAAATATATATAAATAAATAAATAGAAAGAGCCTGTCATTCCTGTACGTCAATCTTTAAGTGATGATGTCACAAACAAAAACACTCATTTCCAATTTGTCATGCACCAGCATGGAAGTAGTAAGGTCCAAAAAACTGTCATGAGAATGCTCATACCATTGAGCAACCTGGTATAATCTGGTATATGATAGTGAAACATAATAATAATAATAATAATAATAATAATAATAATAATAAATAAATAAATAAGTCTATATATCTATAAAAGTGAGACTATGTGTGTGTATATCTGAGGACAGTGCTTAAACTATTATACTGAACACATTTTTAATCTACAGATTTGAAATTTATTATATAGGTTATTCAGACACATGGAAAACTTTTCAATCCGTTTTCATCCGGAAAAAAAGGCTGCTAAGGGGTTAAAATTGAAAAATTGGTACTTGGTGGTTATCGGATTTTTATGTTTGCCAACTATTTCACGAATGCACATGCGCAAATCGTTCACATGACAGCTTTCTTAAGTTTAAAAACACATGTTAAAGAACGTGGCAAACTGGCCTAATGTTTATCGTACTTGACCACGACTACCGAGAGAATAGGCCAATGAACATGACAGCATGACATCATTACGTTTTTTTTTTGTTGCCTTAGATTGTGCATGTTTCCCCTAAAGAGAAAAAAAAAATTCTCCATTTGGATATAATTGCAATTATAATAATTGCACATTGGGATAATTTTAATCTAACAAAATATAACAGTCAGTGGATTGGTTTTTAATTTTATATCTCTCGAAGGAAGTCGAATATTTCATTTTATTCATGTTTTTAGACTACTAAACAAACAATTTTTATATGAGAATATTTTTCAGTTCGTTCTTTTAATAATTCAACTTTTCATAGAGTATTTCCAAATATTTTAAAGTTAGAAGTATTTTTCACGACAGTTTTTCTTTTTTTTCTTTTTACTAAAACGATCGATGAATTCAATATTTTAGCACCGGGCGTAATTTATTTCTTTGAAATAAATTTAAAACTTTAAAAGTTTTTGTTTGTTTTGTAACATTTTATCTGGGGAGCTTTCTAACTATTCTGCACTTTCACCTAACAATTTAATGAAAAAAAAAAAGATGCTATAAAATTTACCCTGAAAATTCTATCTTAAATATAGCATGGTGCGTACACTGCACAAGCACCATTATTATTATTATTATTATTATTATTATTATTATTATTATTATTATTATTATTATTATTATTATTATTATTATTATTATAACAACAACAGCAGCAACAATAAAAAAGGTACTTCATGGGGAACGTGAACCCTGCATAAACGGGTTTTAATTTAATGGTTGTTCCCTAAAAAGCGCATACACAAAAAGTTTTCATTAGTTTATTTAATCACAAAAACTTTTTTGAAGGTACTATTTGAGGGGGGGGGGGAGGCCAAAAGCATTATTTGAATATGTATGAAAAAATAAATTTAACAAAAAATAAAAATATCAGTGTGGAAAATATAATAATAAAAATAAGTTAAAAACAAAATGAAAATAAAATAAAAACAAGCACGAAATAAAAGTATGAGTGAAATTTAATTAAAGAAATAAAAAAATTTTTTTTTTAAAATAAAATACACGCTCGATTACAAAAAAAAATGTGGATGAGATATATGCAAAGAAAGTGAAAGAAAATCCCAGAGAGCAGCAATTAAATTAAAACCCGTTTACACAGGGTCCACGTTCCCAGTGAAGTGCCAAAAATACTTAGATGACATCGATTGGCGCCACACCAACTAGTTCTGAAGAGTCAAAGAGTATAGAAAGTCTGAGGTAGAAGTGTGCAGTTCAATTCTGGTACCTTGGGGAAGCACTTTGTCACCCAAACCCCAGGAAACATCAATGGCTGATGCCAACGAGAAATCAATGGCAAACGGCTGTTACGATAACGTGCACTCATCTACACAAGTGGTCAAGAGATGCAGAACACTGGGAATCTGAGGAGACTTGTTGTCACTCGATCTCCAGCGAATACCACAGGTTACTACTAGTGAGTGATCACTGATGATGGCCTGTGAGACAACTTCTAGTGAGAGAAATGATAACAATAATGTTCCCTCCCAAATTGAACACCACCCTGATTTAATATTGTACATGTTTACTATATTTTATTTGTTTTTAGTTTTTTTAGGATTCCTAACCATGTGACTGATGAAAATACGCTACACATTTTGATAAAAACATGGGGAAAAATGGACATAGAAGAACAGAAAACCAAAACTTTAAATATAATTTCTGTATCAAAAGTAATAGTTATTTAACTATTTCAACATATAATCTTGTGGGGAAAATCCAGCTCCCCAATAAGGGACACTCTGGATAAGAACAAGAATAAAAAATTGTCTCAGTCATGAAGGATTTCTCATACACCGGCCGAGGACAGAAAAGGTGAATTGTAGCATCAAAACAGATACTACACTGTGATCTTATCCCAAAGGCCAAGAATTCATTGTGTTGTTTTTTAATTGTTTGTTCCTTAAATTCATAATTCAGTTTTATCAGTATTAGATTGTATATTTCTTTAAAATTACGTAAGTTTACATGGATAATATTTATATTTTATATTGAATAAAGTTCAGTTTCATTATTAATAGAATTGGGTTCCTTTCTTTTCTTTTTTAACATCTTTTAATGCTCGTTTTAAAAATGCCCTCATATAGTATCGACAGTGACAGTTTGACAAATCTTACCTACATTGTCTGAAGGCATTTTTCAGTTAACAGGCCTTCTATATCTCGGTGGCCGTGACTTGACTCACTATCTTTAGGTTTTGGCTTCGATCTCAACTCGAGTATTTTCTTTTACTTACAAGAAGTGAACAGTTTAGAAAAAAACATAATACTTGAATGCACATACATCAGTTTCTTTCCGTTTTCTTTACTTCATCTTCTTTAAAGAAATTTAACGTTACTTTTAATACTGGACAACGCCAGGTACATCTACTAGTAAATAAATAAAAAGGCATCAGTCTCGGCTGAAACCACACAAAATAGCTTCAAGGACGACGGAAACACCAAGAAGGGAGAGCACTAATCAGACTTCCACTGAAAGGGAACTAAACTTATTGTCACCTAAATCCCAGTGAGGACCAACAGTCGCTGCTAGCAAGAAATCAATGCCAAGTGGCTGCTGCGATAACACAAAGCCATTTGCAAAAAGGTTATCAAAAGAGGTGATGCATACTGGAAATCTGTGGAGACGTGTTGTCACTCAGACTCCAGGGGATACCACCAGTTACTATCAGTGATGATGACCGTTGTAAGAACTTTGAGTAACTACTACTACTACTACTACTACTACTACTACTACTACTACTACTACTACTGCTGCTGCTGCTGTTGCTGCTGCTGCTACTACTACTACTACTACTACTGCTGCTGTTGCTGCTGCTTCTGCTACTACTACTACTACTACTACTACTACTAACAACTTATCCTAATCTGATTAATAACCATCCCTGGACTTAAGTTTATAGTTCCACTAACTACCTTTCAAAAAGATTTTTTACTTTTATGCTTGAAGTTGTGTTCATTTTCCCCCAAATTAATGGCCATATTGAAAAGCACGCATGGATGGCTAAGTAAAAGTAACTATAACAAATGCATAGATAATTAATCTTACACTCTGCAAACACACATGAATATTATGCGGATAAGAAAAATGGTAAACTGTCTTGCGTTTGGTAACAGTTATTTGTGGTCTACTTGTTTTTTTTTTTATTTCAACTCTTTTTTTCTTATTACTGTACAAGCTTATTGGTAATTAATAAATACAAGACATAATTTTAATCATAGAAAAAAAAAAGATTTTTTCAATTTTGTAGGACTTAACGTTAATATTAGTTTTTACAAATGAAATGAAACAACTTTAGGATAAAAGAGAAAGATAGTTTACTTGAAGCATTGCTGGTAAATAGATATGGAAAAGCATAAGGAGGCTATAGCGATGTAGAGAACCAGCTGTTGCATTGGAATGATGTATGAACAAAAATGAGCAAACAAAAGAAGGTCTTTTTTTTGTTTTTGTTTGACAAAGGAGTCACCACTTATCAAGACCCGAAGGTTACTCGAGGATAAGGGCTATTGGATATACATAAATAGTGGAAAATTTGTAAATTGGATTACTTAGGGGGACGGTTAATCAAGAACTTGTTTACGTTGGACTTAAAAACAATCAAATTGCAGTCAGCTGGAAAGCAGGCAAACGGCAGAGAGTTCCGCAGGCGTGCAGTTCTAAGAAAGAATCTTTGTTCATGGAATCTACGTTTGGGTTTAGGCACAGATAAAGAGTGTAGGAAATTATTGACAGTGGTTTCAGCTAGACAAATGTTTTTTGTGAATCTTTGATGAGGGGGAACCATAGATTGGAGCTCAAACGAGCACTTGCCATGAAAATAACAATAAAGCAGAGTCAGGCTCGCAACATCTCCTCTGTGGGAAAGAGGTTGCAGGGAAGAGAAAAGGGCATATCCCACTAAGCTACGAAGTCTATTTTGAACTCAAGGCAGGATAAGCTGCTTCTAGCAGCTCCTGCCCAGATGTGGCAACAATACTTCATCATTGGCCGTATTTGGTTTTGTTATTTTTATCTTTGTATATCCATTCATTTTTCGAGATAATCACAATACAAATCAATAAATATGAACTTACATGATTTGTTTTACAATATTCTTGAAAAATAAATGGATATACGAAGGTTAAATAAAATAACACAACCAAATAAGACCTTTTTCCGTTTGTCCATTTTTGTTCCTGCGTCACGCCAATACAACAACCGATTCCCTGCATTGTCATAGCCATCTTATATTCCTCCATACCAAATTTAGAATGTTTTAAAGAATCGTTGCTTTCATTCCCTCATTTTAAAAGGTCCATCAAGGCAATTGCTGCCTGCCCTCCTCTGAGCCAAATCCATCATTGAAATGGTGTTATAATGCTGAGAGTTCTTCCATCAGAACAACAAAGATCATCTGATAATCTTAGAGATGATAAATAATATGTACTGCGATTTTTTTTTTCAAGTGAAGCTGGTTTGCACAGAGCTTGTCTCTCTTTTGTCCAACCAATCTTATCCAGTGACAGGACAGGATCGAGATAGCTGAAGGTCAGATGTAATGGAGGAGTCACTGGAAGTGTTGACGTTCTCCTACATACAGCGCCTGATATTTCCAAATGATCACCCATCTAGTACTGGCCAGTCACAGCATTGCTTAACTTTGGTAATTGATATATCCCATATATGCCATAATCATGTTGACATACCGGTTCCCATTAGATCATTGAAGTTAAGCGATGTTAAGCCTGGTCAATACTAAAATGGGTGACGATTTGATAATACCAGGTGCTATATAGGGATTGGCCCTACCAGGTTATTCTTGCTTAGGACACGCTGCATGAAATAATGCAGTGCCCTTATGACCTCGGAAGATTAAGGGACGCATCCCAGATGTTCCACAAAAAGAACATATATCGTTTAAAGAAGTTCTGAGTAATAAATCTGGAAAGTCGCCGTACTAAACGAGTGTTTGTGTTTGTAGTCAAAGCTGGTATTCCTTGGACACCTTTCGACAATTCTCCTAGGTGGCTCTACAAGGTATTTATGGCTTAACCAGCCAATCATCTATAATATAAATCTCACCTGTCTGTTTAAATATATGTATGTATGTATGTATGTATGTATGTATGTATGTATGCATAAAACTTTCGACAGAGGCAACGGATTTTCACGAGATCAGTATCGTTTTGAAGCTTAATGTCTCAGACGACACATTTCGAAAAACTGGCCCAAAACATTAATTCCTTCATCCTCAACTGGGGAGTTTTTATTTTTTGCGAGCCATTTTTGCAAGTAATCGTATCAGTTGGATTGACTTTGCCTAATTTTAACGTTCCAAGCGTCCGGTCGTGTCATGGAGTAGCGGTAAGACGTCAGATTTTCTTTCACTTTCTTTTCTGCCTTTGTGTCACGGGTTCGTGCCTCCCTGTTTACTACAACTTTTTTTTTGCTTAACACGCACCTCCAAACACCCGGACAACGCCGGGCACCCAGCCAATCATAACTTTATAAGGTGGAAAAACCCGGATGTACTCATAGTCATTACATCAATGATCTAAATGGTGTGTCAACGGGATTATATCGTATATCATGTGTTTTTTTTTTATAATACTATAAATAGTAACAAAAGCGTTAAAGCCAACAAAAGCTGGAGTTGTTATTTTTCAGGAAAGTATTTTAAGATGTGCAAAGGAAGTTGACTTCTCTGCAAAGCTAAGAACAAGATTGACAAGTCGAAGATTAGATATGAACTGGAAGACAAATGATTGATGGGCGACATTTAAAAGAAAAAAAGTATGGGAAGATAACTCATGAGGAGACAAAATGGACAGGAGAAGTTAAAGGATACAGCTGATCTGATGACGGATAACTTCCTTCCACTCTGGATTTTATCAGAAAAGAAAAGGGGTTTAAAAATATTCAAGAATTTTTTTTTTCAGAAAACATAAAATACAATGAATTAGAAAAGTAATGCTCGCAAAAGTTTGATAAAAATACAATGTGGATGAAAATTCTTTTTGTCTATATCTATATTAATTATAAGACTCTGTGGATCATGCGCCCTTGCTTGAATCTTGTCTTGGATGATCGGGCGATTCCATCTTTTAAAAAAGGGATGACAGGTGATCAAAAAGGTTAAGGATACAAAAAGGTGCATTCCAAAAATGTTATTTAAAAATTTGCATTTTTATTAAATTAGGTTTTTATACATAATCAAAATTATAAGGCCAGGAGTATAAATTGTTAGATTTATGGTAATTCTAATGTTTTTAGTTCAGTTAGAGATTAGCAATCACTGTGTAAAGGTGTTACCATGCCTAAAGCAAGAAAACTAACCGAAGTTGAGCGCTATCGAATTTTAGGATTCCATAAGCAAGGTTTTCACAGCGAGCGATAGCAGCTAAGGTAAATCGCAGTAAAACTGTTATTTGCAACTTTCTAAAGAACACTGAGAATTATGAAAAAGCAAAATCCTTTGGTAGGCCCCCTCAAAATGTCTCCTGCATTGAGTAGGAGAATCAGACGGGTTGTAACGGATGACATAGGACTCTCTTCTAGTAAAAAAAAAAACGAAAATATTTTTTTTAAATATGTAAATAGATCAAGTATTTTTTTTTTTTACATTAGAAAAAATATTTGCTTTGGTTTTTATTTTTGTTTGAAAACAATTCCAAGTTGCAATGAAAAATACAAATAAAATAATCGTAAATAAATAATTTTGGACACGAAAAACATAGTAAAAAAATCAATTTCTAGTTTTAATCACGCACAACTTGGGTAAAGAAAATATTAAAAAAAAAATATGTAGGTGCTGCACACGAACAATCGGCATTCCCCTTACAATTTTTTCCTTTTCGTCTTCAACTATTTCTGCGGATTATTGAGCACTAAGCTATCAGATTATAAAAAAATGGGAAAAAAAATCAATCTTTAAAGATCTGGAAGGGGGTTCAACGTTCTAATAAATCAATACCCCATTTTCAGAACCGATTTACAGGCCCAATCTGACGTTGGCACCTTCAGCGCCCCTTCCCCGGCCATTATTATTATTTTGTTTTCTTTATTTTTTTTTTGCAACTTTTTACTTTGAGAAAAATTCGGTCTGCCTCCCACCACAGTCATTATTTTTTATTTATTTCTTGACGATTTTTTAAAAAGTATTTTCACGTTTAAAGACTCGCACTATTTTTTTAAAAATAGTATTACTCTACCCGACTCTTGATGAACTGAGAAATCTGCACGGAATTTCGAATGGAACTCTTTATTTTTATTTAAGCCAAAATGTACAAATAACACTGAAGATGAGAACAGTAGTCCACATAACTTAAATGATACGAATTATGAATCTTTATCTCAAAAATTAAAAAAATCATAATATCAAATCTACCCTCGTGGATTAAATAAAATGTTTCGTTCAAAATTCTGAGTTCGGCAGAAAGATTCTCGAATTCATCGAAAAGATTCCCGAGTTCGAGAGAAAGATTCCCGAGTTCGAGAGAAAGATTCCCGAGTTCGAGAGAAAGATTCCCGAGTTCGACAGAAAAATTCTCGAATTCAACGAAAAGATTCCTGAGTTCTACAGAAAGATTCTCGAGTTTAACAGAAAGATTCCCGAGTTCGACAGAAAGATTTCTGCAATACATTGAAAATGTCGGAGGTTACATCGACTCAAACGTTGTGCAAATAACACTAAAGATGAGAACAGTAGTCCAAAAAAATCCAATTAATACAAATTATCAATCATCAAAAAAAAAAAAAAATGGAAACATACTAAGACGAATTTGTTCAACACCTGTGAACTGTGCCGTGTCTAATTGAATAAAACTTCAGCAAATGAAACATGCTGCTGCAAGATGAGACGAGTTCGAGTACATCAGTATTCACAGTTAGAGATATCTCACCTGAAAATTACGTGGGACAGCCTGTCTCTCCACGGCTGGTCAGATAAGTAATTTTCACACACATACATAGGTTTTGCACCGAATGCTCCCAATCTCCGTGCGCGTGAGTTCTGCAATAAAGTGTTTAACACTCTCTGTGGACAAGAGTCAATTTTGTGTGTGTTAACTCTCGAGTGCATACAGATATAACTTTGATCAAGGAAGTGGACTTACTTATGTGTGAGTTGACAGTCAACACACGCGCGCGCGCACACACACACACACACACACACACACACACACACACGTGCGCACGCACACAGACATCTAAATGAATAAATGCAAAAGTTTTCTATTTATTCGAACCATATTTATATATCAAAACACCTGATGTTTACTTCATGCAATGATGCAATAAATACTTTTCAAATAAGCTCTCTCTCTCTCTCTCTCTCTCTCTCTCTCTCTCACATATATATATATGTATATATATATATATATAACTACTTCATTTACTCACATAAACTTAATATACGAAAGTATAGATTTATGCGTAAACTTTAAGTATTTACTTCAAAAGTGCTCAATATGTAGGTAGAGCTAGTTAGTAATTTATAAAATATATATGGCGATTAAGCTACACTGAATATTCTGCGTTTCATCCACTATAGGATTCGTCAGGCTTATGCGCATAAGCCTGACGAATCCTATAGTGGATGAAACGCAGAATATTCAGTGTAGCTTAATCGCCATATATATATATATATATATATATATATATATATATATATATCTAAAAATGTAACTTTTGGTTTGTTAAAAGTGAATACAACCATTTTTCTACGTTACCAATTTAATTGAAATTTCAGAAAATTTATTTTTTAAAGTCCAAGAATGTTTGCATGTTATTAAAATAATTTAACATTACGAATTATAAAAATGTTAAATTATAAATGAAAATATTTTTCGTAACTGCGAGATTGTTCCCGTTTCATTTCCGGTAGAAATGAGCCTTTCACTTATTGAGATAAGTATTATTTGTATTAATTTTATCATACTCATGCAGAGAGATCCGTGCTGAAATAATAACGTTATTATTTAAAAAGCCATTCTTAACATGGGGAGGGGAGGGTGTTTTGTACCTATTCTGTACTTTAACCTTCTTCTTGGCCTTTTGGTCAAGATCAAAGTGTAGTATCTGTTCTTCAGATGCTGCACTTCATTTTCTTGTTCTCTTTCGGCGGAGGAGAAATCCTTCACGACTGAGACAATTTTTATTTTTGTACCTTTTCTCCACGTTAAAAAACGACCCTGGTGTTTAACTCTGTACCGTGGGGAGGCATAGTAAATAGATACAATTGAATAAAAAAAACATATCGTCAAACTTTAATTTGGAAATACGATTTAAAAAATAGCGCGGATCACTCTCTGCATTTTTTCCTTTTATTATTCTTAAAGAGTAAAACTTTTCTTATTCATGAAAAGAGTTAAGCCTACGTAAATAAATAAATGCTTGTACACGTGACAAATTATCAATAAATGGTTTAGTTACTTTTTTTTAAAAAGTTATTTATGAAAAGAGTTAATGTAAATAATCTTTGTAAAAGTAAGCGCGTAATTTCTATACTTATAGGTTTTTGCAAATTTTTTTCACTGGATTATTATTGATTGAACACTAATTAAACAGATTATTAAAAAAAAAAAGAAAATTTAAAAAGAAATCATTATTTCGACATTTGAAAGCGGTGCTCACTTTTTAGTTACAACGTTCTGATAAATCAGTCACCCATTTTGTAACCAATAAAAACGCGGTATCAAAACCATAGAAAGTAAAAATAATATGAGTCTCTACCGCATTTGTAAGTCAGAAATATATTTGTTTCTCAAAGAAAAAAATAGATTGAACATGACTTTTTTTTGTTTTTATGAAAATAAAGTTTCGAGTTAAAAATTTTTTTTTTTTTTTTTTTACTTATTTAGTTAAAAGTCAGTTTGTGGGTGTCTTTTTTTTTAAATAATTTGTTTTTATGAAAGGTGAGGGTTTTTTGTTTTTTTTCAAAACTTTTGTTTTATTTTTAAATTTTTTTAAGTATTATAAATTTCACTAACATGCTGGAGAAATGTTGGTGCTAATGCAGGGAGTGATCCGCGCTATTTTTTAAATCGTATTTCCACGTTTAATTTCAGTTTTATGATATGTTTTTTTTATTCAATTGTAAGATTAAAGTACAGAATAGGTACAAAACACCCTCCCCTCCCCATGTTAAGAACAGCTTTTAAAATAATAACATTATTATTTCAGCACGGATCACTCTCTGCATGAGTACCGAAATGTTTAATAATTTGGTATTTTTTTAGATTAGGTCCACCTCCACAATTTTCCTTTAAATGACATGTATAGGTTTTCGAGTATGCTGAATACGGAAATCGCATTGAAATTTTGCGGAAATCAGTAGTTATCAAGATATAAAAAGTTATATTATGCATTGTATTCTTTGGCGGCCATCTTTTTACGCGCGCACGCGCCATAAACAAATATACGCGCGTAAAAGAGATGGCCGCCAAAGATTACAATGCATAATACAACTTTTTATATCTTGATAACTACTTATTTCTGCAAAATTTCAATGCGATTTTCGTATTCAGCATAGTCGAAAACCATTACAAGTCGTCATTTAAAAGAAAATGGAGGAGGTGGACCTAATCTAAAAATTTACCAATAATTTTCCATCCCGTACGCCTCCCGATACATTGCTTCGTCAACATGCAACTATTTTATATCTCCCGAAGACACTTCCGTATTTAGCCATAAAAAAAAAAAAAAAAAAAAAATGGGTGACCGATTTACCAGAACGTGGTAACTAAAAAGTGAGTACTCCTTTCGAATGTTGAAATAATTTTTTTTTTTTCAATTTTTTTTTCATAATCTGGTTAGTGTTCAATGAATAATAATCCAGTGAAAAAATTTCAAAAAACCTATCAGTATAGAAATTCGCATGGGGGTGATGGTTGTATAACTCCGCCACGTAAGTAAATAAATAAAAAATGTTACGTGCACATGCGTTAGCCTTGACTAGGGGGGACTAAGGGAACGACCATTAAATAATTCTGCGGGTCGCCATGGAAATCAACGCCCAATGAGTACCAAAATAGTTTTCATGATCTGAAGAAATTTTTTTTCGAAAAGTAGGTGATCACTTTTCCATGTAAAGTTAACTTAAAATGAGCACCCACTTTCTGGCCACCCGGGGAAGGGGCATTTATTTTCGTGTTTATTGGCTTAAAGGTTTTTTTGACAAGGCAGTTTGGTACGCGAGTGCATGTTTAACAGTTTTCGTTTATGCTCACGCGTAGCATAAACAAAGGCTACGTCTGTGAAATGGAAAATAGTCCCATAGTTCAGGGGTTATTACCATGCAAAAGAAATCAAACAAAACAACTTTTTAGCCAAGAAACACACAGAAAAAAAAAAAATAAAAACATAGCATCCATTTTTTTTCTATCGAATTCATTTGCTGTTTTTATTGAAAACTATTTTCCCCCGGATTTTTGATATAATTTTCCATTAAGGGCCGCGCGTCTCACGTTCGTATATAACAAAATTTTTTTTGTAGACTTCGGTGTGCTAAAAACGAATCTGAAAACCGTTTCCGTTGCAAAAAATAGTTTTTATGATACGAAGAAATTACTTTTTCGAAAAGTGGGCGATCACTTTTCCATGTAAATTTAACTTAAAATGAGCACCCACTTTCTAGCCATCTGAGAGAGGGGGGATTTTTTCCCATGTTTATTGGCTAAACAGCTTTCGTTTATGCTCACGCATAGCGTAAACGAAGGCTACGGCTGTGAAATGGAAAATAGTCCCAGAGTTCAGGGGTTATTAACAAACAAAAGAAATCAAACAAAAAACTTTTTAGCCAAGAAACACACAGAAAAATGCTCCTCTCTCAGGTGGCCAGAAATGGGTGTTCATTCTAAGTTAAATTTACATTGAAAAGTGATTGCCCACTTTTCGAAAAAGTAATTTCATGAATATCATGAAAACTTTCTTTTTGCTACGGAAACGGTTTGCAGATTCGTTTTTAGCACACCAAAAGCTACAATAAAATATTTCGTTATATACGAACGTGAAACGGGCTTTAAAGTAAAATAATACCGGATTTTTTGAGCAGATTTGCCGTTTAGTTGTACAAATATCCTCAAACCAGGTAATCACTAAAAGGGACTTTTAAAAGTCGTCACCTGTATCGAGCAAAAGTTTAAAACCACCGATTATATGCCAGCCTACGTCATGATAACATATATTGAGTGAGTTCCTAACAGTATTTTGTATAGTTTTTTAGTTTAAACTCATTTTCCCAAAATTTCCCCAAACTTAACGTGTTTGATACAGTCTGCCGCCATTTGTATTTTTCAGATATACCGATAAACATTGAATGTTTTTGAACCGATTATACATTACATAAAAACACTAAAATCTTATCCAGTTAGGTAGAACATTTACTTTTCTTGCCTTTGATAACATCTATTTGTTATATATTTATTTTTTGACAACTTTTTTGTATCTGTTTTTAGTAATATGAACCTTTTCATTTAATGTAACGTTTAGTCGGCTTGAAAAACAGTGTTTATCAGTGTATTTGAAAGCTACAAATGGTGGCGGACACTGTTGATTACTTTAAGTTAGAGAAAGTGAGTTAAAACTAAAAAACTATACAAAATACTGTCAGAAACCCACCGATTATGCCAGCCTATGTCATGGTAACATATATTTGTGGGGTTTCAGACACTGTTTTGTATAATTTTTAGTTTTCAACTTACTTTCCCAAACTTAACGTATTCAACAGAGTCTGCGACCATTTCTGTTTTTCGAGCCGATTAAACATTTTACATTACATAAAAAACACTAAACAATTATCCAGTTAGGTAGAAACGTAACTTACCTTACCTTTGCTTTCATTTATTTGTTTTTGGACAACTTTTTCGAATTTGTGTATAGTAACCCCCCCCCCCATCAACCAAGGTATACAGAAAACAACAGAAAAAAAAACATTTTGCGTTTCAACATTTTTGCTACGTTCGGCTTCATCCACTGATTGTTGGTCGAGTCCAAACCATGACTGATTGACAGAAACTTCCGAGGATCCAGATCAAATTTTGCGAGAGTACCATTTTTTTTTATTTTCGCCTTCTTTTTCACTTTTTGGAGTGGATTGCTGTACTAAGAATATAAGAAACATGCATTTTTCTCTTTTATTAAATTTTTACATTACACCAAATTGAGCCACTGCAACGCGTGGCAGGGTACAGCTAGTATATATATATATATATATATATATACTGCTCTACTTTGGTATTAATCTCGTTAAACTTCATTGGTTACTTAATCTCTGGAAAACAATAACTCAGATATATATATATATATATATATATATATATATATATATATATATATATATATATATATATATAGTAATTTATAAAATATATATGGCGATTAAGCTACACTGAATATTCTGCGTTTCATCCAACTATAGGATTCGTCAGGCTTATGCGTATAAGCCTGACGAATCCTATAGTTGGATGAAACGCAGCATATTCAGTGTAGCTTAATCGCCATATATATTTTATAAATTACTAACTAGCTCTACCTACGTATTGAGCACTTTTGAAGTACATACTTAAAGTTTACGCATAAATCTATACTTTCATATATTAAATTTATGCGAATAAATGAAGTAGTTATATATATATATATATATATGTATATATATATATATATATATATATATATATATATATATATATATATACATACACGTTTTATTAAACAGAAAGATACGGTAATAAAAAATAAAACGCATATCTGCTCTACAACAGTATTGAGCATTTTCGTCAGTTTTTATTAATTACCATTTCCACTATATATATATATATATATATGCATAAAGCTGAACGTCTGTGTGTTTGTCTGGTCACGAATAGGCTCATATATGGTTGACTACTATAGAAAACTGATCACATATAATGATAGAAGATGTATCGAGACACAGGAATGGGTATGTTTGATCTGGCATAATGATGATTCATAAAAATTGTGGGGTCTGCGTTCGCGCCTGATCCACAAAGTATGGAAATCAAAAATTAAAAAATTAAAAAACAAAAACGTTTACAAGTGTTTTTGATATAGATGTACACAAGAATACTTTGATAAGTATGTTTTAACTTTAATAGGGGTGGTATAATAAAATTGTGGGATGTGAGTTCGCGCCTGGCCTCCATAGAATGGAAATAGGCACAAACTTTAATAAAGACTTTTCATATCTATCTGCGTAAGTATACTTTGATAATTATGTTTCAGTTTGAAGAAATATGGTATAATAAAATTATGGGGTGCGCGTTCGCGCCTGACCTCAATAGAATGGAAATATGTCACAAAGTTTAACAAGGTTTTTAATATAAATCCACAGAATATTGTGATAAGTGTTTCAGTGTGAACAAGTATGGTATAATAAATTGTGGTTTATCTATTTTATTTTTACTTTCATCATATTTTGCTTTGGTTTTGATACCCCAAATTTGAAGCTATCTCTTTACAACCCTTCTTTTTCATAACCTATCATACTTTAATAAATCAGAGTCCATTTTCTGTAGGCTGTTTTTGAATCTAGTCAACGACGGGTACTTTGCTAGTATATATATATACACACACGCACACACGCACACACGCACATATATATATATATATATAATATATATATATATATATATATAGCAAAAATGGTAATTAGTAAGAACCCGAAGAGAGTGCTCAATACTATTGTAGAGCAAATATGGGTTTTATTTTTTATTACCGTTTTATCTGTTTAGTTACACATGTTTCAGTTGTCGAATCATATTTACGATCCAGCAACTTCGTCAGACTTTACAGAAATGGTTATTATTATTTGGAAAAATGATTTTAGAGGAAGCACGAGGAAAAGAAAAAGAGGGAAAAGGAAGGGGGTGGAGACCGACAATCGTTAAGTTATGAGGTTTAAAGAACATTAGACTGTTGTGGGGCGTTTAGGATGTTCAGCTAGGCGCGGATAGAGATATAGGGATATAAGGAGGGGAAGGGGAGAGAGAGGGAGATAAAGAAAGGTAAGGAGAGGAGGGGGAGGAAGAATTTCAATTTTAGGTTTTAAGATTTAATAGATAATATAAGTTGGTGGGAGTTACGCCAGTTTTTAGTTGTTCAACCAGACACCGGAATATATGAAAGACGAGAGAGAGAGAGAGAGAGAGAGAGAGAGAGAGAGAGAGAGAGAGAGAGAGAGAGAGAAAGAGAGAGATAGCGAGAGAGAGACAGAGTGGGGGAGTTGCGTACGTGTCAGATGCGTTTGGCATGTTATGGGTTAATTTCAGGTTGTCCGTAGTAACTAAGATGCGTCTTCTCGAAATAGGTTGAGTTAAGTCGAACTTAATTACATTTACCTATTTAAATTCATTGACTATGAACGGTCTTTATGAACTCAAAGTGAATACATATGCAAACACACACGTATATACGCACATATATACACACATACATACATATATAAACATACATGCATATAGACGCGCACATACAAACACACACATATGTATACACACATATACGTATATATATATATATATATATATATATATATATATATATATATATATATATGTAGAAATACAGATCTCCAATAAGATATATATATATATATATATTCATTCATACATACACACACACGTACCCATATATAGACATACATATATATATATATACAGACATACCCACAGATATATACATAAATATACAGACATACACATACATAAGCATGTGCATATTTATATTAAGTAAATAAAGTAAAGTTAGGATAAATAAATGGGTATAATTAATAAGACGAGGTTAGGTAGATGCATGATAAAATATGTTCCAATGCATGTTATTGGTTTAATATTTGTGGGTGTGTATGGAGTTGCCTGGATATAAGTGATCATTAGGTAGGGGTTGAGTTATAGTGGTTCGTAGGTCCTAATCGTTAGGTAGGTTTAGATTCAGAAAGAGATAGACGGGGGGGGTAGCATAATGTGCTGGGGTGATTATATATATATATATATATGGTGCAAAATTTTGTTGAAAATTCAAAGACTCACGTTTTCATTTTTATAACCTTCGATTATTTCCTGGATTTTTTCCATTACAGCTGTTTCATTGATGAGTTGGCAATTTTACGATTTATGTTTCCGTAAAAATATCCAGTCCCCACCAACTTCTTCAGATGTTTATCCATTAGATTTTTACAACAAAAGGTATATTTTTAACATGGTGGACATCGTATTCCTCACTCCCCCCATCTTTTGGTGTTATGTAAAGATAGTTTTCCGTTTTAATCCGTACTTTCGTATTTTTATTTTTTTATTTATTTATTTCTGTTTTAATTTTCCCTTTTTTCCTATTTGTTTTTTCCCCAATTATCATATAATTTTATATAATTTTATTCCTATATTTATGCGTGTTTATTTGAATATTGTTTTTTTTGTTTGCTTTGTATCAAAATCCAGGAAATAAACGAAGGTTATAAAAATGAAAACGTGAGTCTTTGAATTTTCAACAAAACTTTGCACTATATATGCTCTGTCCCTATTAAATAGATACATTGAGCTTAACTCAAAATTAAACGTGAATAGTTTTAAAATAACAATCTAGACCAGTTAAACGAAAACGGTATACATTGAAAGTAACGACATTTAAAAAATAAACTTAAAAAAATTTTTTTTACTGCTCCTCGAATTGAGCTGACACATTATACCGTTTATGATGTTGACTAAGAAGGAAATAACTTTCAGCCCCCAAAACATAGCTATTCCAAGGCACAAAACGTACATGATGGACATGGTACAAGCCGTGAATTTCTTTCCTAAAAGAAATCGATGGAGGATCTTTCACCACAAAAGTACAGAAGAAAAACACACAGAGGGATGCACACAAACTAACCCGAATTACACAACCACAACTGTAAATGAAAACACAGAAATCCCTTATGATAGAAAATATAAAATTAAATCCAGGAAATTCCCGCCAGTAATTTCTGCCTTAGAAGCGTTCGAATTAGACATGTTAAAATGGATAAAAAACCTAAAAATCAAGGAGAAACACAAGTACATGAACCCAACAATTGAAAAGATCAATAATACCTTTAAAAATATTAAAGACAACCCGAACTTGATGATTCCAACAGACAAAACCATGAATATATACAGCATGAATTTTGAAACCTACAACAACCTAATTATGAAGGAACTCAATGAAAACTATAGAGTAGCAAGCAATGAAGAACTGAATAGTATAAACTCTGAAACCTTAAAAATAAGTGAAAAAATGAACATACAGGATAAGATAGAGGGATATACACCACTGTGCCCACGTTTTACCCTAAAAGATCATAAACTAGAATTCAACAATAATCCTAGCATTAGACTGATTTCTCCATGTATTTCAGATTTGGGAAACATCAGCAAAAAATACTAGACGAAATCCTACCTAAATTAAAAACAAAATTTACCATAACCTGTAAATGAAAACACAGAAATTATGATAGAAAATATAAATTTAAATCCAGGAAATTCCCACCAGTAATTTCTGCCTTAGAAGCGTTCGAATTAGACATGTTAAAATGGTTAAAAAAAACTAAACATCAAGAAGAAACACAAGAACATGAACCCAACGATCTTTGCCGCCAATTAACGCTTGCCAAACCACATAATGGATGCAATTGTTGATAACATTTTACATCTAAGTGACGTGTTTTCTTGAGTATTCCTTAAAGGATGTTCTCTTAGAAACGTAAAAAAAAAAAAACGTAAATGTTTGAAAATAAACAAGCAACAAAACGTAAATGTTTGAAAAATAAAACTTAAATATGTTTGCAAAAAGAAAACAAAAACAAAACATATTTAAAATTAAAATATAGCAAAAACGTTTATTTTATTTCAAGGGTGCCATTATATACATTTTGTGCTTCCATAACTGGGTGGACAGACAGTAACGCCACCTATAGTCAAACGGAGGAAACAGACTCCCTCTTTCTTCCAGATTACCAAAGATTTGTTTAAAATATATATTATTATATTTCAAGTTTCTGCAGTGAATTTAAACATATTTGTTTTATCTTTTTTAATTTGTTTTTCTATTTGGTGGGTGCAAAAATAATGGCATTTTTTGCACCAACCTAATATTTCACATCAAATTCTATTTGAAATTTTTATCAAAATATGGTAATACTCCAGTTTTATATTAAATATTAAAAAAAAATAGCCCATACAATTTTATTCTACACATTCTTTACGAAATATAACCACGTAAATTTTCAAGTTTTTCTACTTAATAAAAAATACTTTGCAGAAAATTAGTGTCAAATTTTAATTTCTTTTATTTTTAGGGAGTAATTGTTTTTAAGCAGCGTTTTTCTTCTAAAATTATAGTTTTAAAATCAGATAACCCACAAAGATTAATACGAGTAAATAAGGAAAATCCTTTAAAGGGGTTTCGTTATTTGTGCATCTATGTTATTGTGCTAAAATAACTTTGTTATTTAGAAAGCCATTCTTAATATGGGAAGGAGGTTGTATTGTAACTATTCTATACTTTCAACCAAAAATTTAATAAACCAAAATTTCATAAAAATTAAATTTAACTTGAAAATACTATTAAAATACCATGGTAGCATAAATGCACAAACACTGATTTTTCAAACTCTAAACACGAAACACTCGTTTAAAATGGCACAGCTATAGCAAAAATGAATCTCTTTATGGATAAATTCATGTTATCGAAGGAGGAGCTAAAATCTGCTAAAATCTGCTAAAATGTCTAAACTAAACACTACTATGCCTCTGATTTGGTTAGGTCCTCTCTCTTCAATACATCTAATTCAACTCTACAAAATTTTTCATTATTTCTTATAACTAGCACTTATTTTTTATGTATGAAACTGGAAGATAGCCTAATACAGTTTCCTTCGGTTATAATCCATTTATTTATTTTACTTTTCAGATTAGAATGTCAGTAAAGCACGACGTTCAGTTTTAACCCGTATTTCAGAAAATTTGCTGGTCCGCCTTGTCATTTGGATGAAACAGCACCCCCAACTTCACGACAAGTCATCCAGTTTAGTTAGTTCCTCGAAAACAGTTATCCCATTTAAAAATAGTGAGATTTCTAAGTTAATTGCCAAGGAAATAATTAGTATTCGGCAAACAGTCAATCCAGAATTGCCCTTAAGATAACATTATATAGGACAGAAGGTCAATATAATATATTGCTATAAGAGGGCCAAACAGATTGACAGAAAAAAGTGAAAAAAATGAAGGAACTGCAAGACAGATTGTTTTATATATTTTCTTGTAGCTGTAAGTTTTCTGTCTTGATATGTGATTACTTTGCAGTAAAGTGCATAACAGAAAATTGTCAAACAACGCAAGATATAAAAAATAAGTGTTTTAAAATAATTGTTTTTTTTTGTGTTGTTTTTTTTCCAGAAATAGTGAACAACTAAAAAAAAAAAAAAGAAATGAAAAAGATTACTTCTATCAATTTTTCAGCCACACACTGGTAAAATTTGATTGATTTTTCTCAAAAAGTTGTATATGGGCAGGAAGCAAGACATAGACACGTTATTACAAAGTTATCGTGCCAGCAAATTAGACCTTCATTTTCCTCAAAAGGAAATTATACAGAACAATTTAGTTCTATTATATGTTTATATTATTGCCTCTAATAAAATAATGAAATACATGGTTCTGTAACTTGTATCAAATTGTTATATTGTGTAATACATCTCTACATATCTTTTTGAATTGTGAAATTTAAAAGACTTAGTTGCTAATTAGCTTTTTTTTTACAATTTTTGTTTAATCAATGCAGTAAAAGTTTAGATATTTTGCTAGTTGTGATTCATAATTAAAATTATAATTCATGTATTTATTTTTCTTTCAATGTATTTCATATAAATATATCAATTTTAATTGAATTTTTTATAAAAATAGTGAAATTCCAAAGTCAGTGTTGTGAAAAATGCTATGAAAATGAAGGATTTTTCAGCATTTTTCTACACGATTTTTAAAATTAAATGCTCAATTTTCTGTTCAAGATAGGAATCTAATTTTTGGTATATGTTCTTATCACATCAAATCCCAACGATCATCATCAGTGCCATGTTGATTTTCTGAAAAAAAGTTGCAAATCGACTTGCCCTAGTGGTACAATGGGGAAAGGAGTGGCTGGTTACTTTTAATGCATCTAAAACCAAGCTTTTATCTTTACATCATCAACCCTCTGATCCCCATCTGGCATCAATTGAAATGAATGGCTCTCGTTTTGGGGAGACCTCATGTTTTGACAAGCTTCTGGGTTTGACTTTTACTCCTGATCTTAAGTGGAACACATACATTAAATCCGTTGCCAAGGCTGCTGGAAAAATGGTGGGATCCTTCTATCGATCCAGTAGATATCTCACTGCTGATGCAATTCTATATAATTCTATATAAGAGCCAGGTACGTCCAATGATGGAGTACTGTTGCCACATTTGGGCAGGGGCTGCTAGAAAGGACTTATCCTGCCTTGATAGAGTTCAAAATAGACTTCGTAGCCTCGCAGGGGATGTCCTTTTCTCTTCCTTGCAACCTCTTTCTCACAGAAGAAATGTTGCGAGTTTGTCTTTGCTTTATCGTTATTTTCAAGGCAAGTACTCGGCTGAGCTCCAATCTATGGTCCCCCCTGCCAAACTTTCACAAGAAATACCCGTCTAGCAGACATTACTATCAATAATTTACCCCACTCTTTAACTGTACCTAAACCTAAACATAGATTCCATGAGCAAAGCTTCTTTATTAGAACTACACCCCTATGGAATTGTGTTCCGTTTTTCCTGTTTTCCAGCTGACTACAATATGGTTGTCTTCAAGTCTAACATAAACAAGTTTTTTATGAGCCGTTCCATATAAGTCAACAAAATCACCAAATTTCCATTACTAACGATTACTATATTGCTCAATTTCTACCGTACACTCTTTAACCCTTATACTCGAGTAGCTTCAAGGCCTTGATAAGTGGTGATGCCCATGTAAAAAATATAGAGAAAGCAATTAAAAACGTAAGTAGGGAAGGCATATGTTAAACGTAAGTGGATAAACGTAAGTTAAAAATTAAAATTATTAACATAAGTTAAAAATTAAAATTATTAACATAAGTTAAAAATTAAAATTATTAACATAAGTAAGGGAAATGTGTTTAAGACGAAACTGATCATGTTTCCAATCTATGTATAAAACGAAAATAAAAAGATGA
>NC_136487.1:121670182-121722682 GCF_053919585.1 Euprymna scolopes
CCGCATTCACTCTTTCGTACTGGGGGACGTCCTACTTAGAACCCAATTGTTCAAAACATTTTTATTGACGTGTAAAAACAAACAAAAAAATACATGTTATTTTTCGAAATAGTGTTAATTTCAATGTATACTGTTTTCATTTAACGAGTTGAGACTGTTATGATAAAAACTGAATCACCGTTAATTTTGAGTAAAGCTCAATGTATCTATTTTATAGGCGCAGAGCATGTATAGTACAAAATTTTGTTGCAATTAAAAGACTTACATTTTTTCTTTTTATAACTTTTGTTTATTTCGTCCTGGATCTCTTCATTACAGCCGTTTCGTTAATGGGATAACACGAGTTGCTGAGAAAGAAAATTTTTATGAAAACATAAAATCATAAAATTGCCATCCCATTAACGAAACAGCTGTAATGAAGGGATCCAAGATAAAATAAACAAGAGTTATATAAAAGAAAAAAATGTAAGTTTTTGAATTTCAACAAAGTTTCGTACACTCTCCCCCCCCTCTCTCTCTCTCTCTCTCTCTCTCTCTCTCTCTCTCTATATATATATATATATATATATATATATATATATATATATATATATATATATATTACGCTGCTGAATTAGAAAATACATGATTTTGTTTTCTAAATAATATACCTTAGGCTGTGTAATTGATCAAACACAAACCAAGCTAGTATGTACATAGATTCATTCATTTGGGAAAAAAGAAGAAAGAAAACTGTGTCCTTTTTATTTATTTTTTTTTTTTTAGAAAATTCTCAACGTTTCGTCGCCATTTTCGGAGGTCTTCCTCAGGAGAATGATAAGGATGATTGAAGGAAATAAAATTTACCAAAGATTTTCCTCAATCATGCTTATCATTCTCCTGAGGAATTCCCCCGAAAATGGGGACGAAACGTTGAGAATTATCTAAAAAACAAGCCACAGGTTTTCTCCCCCACTTTTTTTATTAAGTTATAATATCATACCTGTTTTTATTATCATGCATTCATTCACATGTTAATCATGTTTCCCCGTAACGTGCTGAAGTGACACTCACACTAGGCGGGTTGAAATAGCTTTATTTGAAGAAGGAAGTTTGATGGGAATAACAAATTCACAAGCGATCCTCGGTTACATGTATTTCACGGTTAGGGAAGATGACGATGTTAGCTTTTTGCAGTTCTTGCATGAAATAGTCGGCGTCGTTCTATACACAGCGCCTGGTATTCTCAAATGGTCGCCCATCTGGTACTGACCAAGTTCAACGTTGCTTAACTACAGTTATCTAATGAGAACCGGGGTGTCAGCATGATTACGCCGTGTTAGATTATGTTTGTTGGACCAAGATTAAATAAATACATAAATACATTTTATTTTTTTTTGCAGACTGTTATCCTTATCTTTATGGTTGTTGTTTCACGACGTTTCGGCCAACTATTCCTTTGGACTTCGTCAGATGGCTTAACTATCTTCAGTAATTACTAGAGCTATGACAACAGAATATTCTTTTTATTGTTTTGACTCTCGAGTATATATCCGACACAGAAAACCGGGAACCACACCACTCTATATAAAAGCACATAAGATATCAACGGATACACACCCGAGAGTCAAAAACGATATGCTGTTGTCCTAGCTCTAGTAATTACAGCCTTCCATAGTTGTTGTTGTCTCACCACGTTTTGACCAACTAATCCCCTCGCTGGTTTTGGGTAGGATTGAAACCGCTATCTTCAACAATGCTCACCTGGAATTGTAGAGATTCAACGTCTCTATCCACTGTGCAACAGGCCCCGAAGGTTGGACTTTTTTTTAAATCCAAGTTTTTGTTGTCTGATCTTCCATTGAATGGTATATATTTAATTATTTAATTCTTTTGAGAGGAGTAATTTGTATATTTTATTTATTTTCGGATACTCTCCTCTTTATAGTTGTTGTTCACAACGTTTCGGCCAACAACTATAAAAGATGAAGATAATAGTTTGCAAATAAATAAATAAAATATATAAATTACTTATCTCAAAGAATTCCAATAATTAAATAATAATAAAAATAGTTTAAAATTTTTTTTTTTTTTTTTACTAAAACAGTTATTTTAATGTCCTGCGCGTTTTATGAACCAGATAAACATATTTTGCATGTGGAGAAGATAAAATGTTTGTCTGAAATGTTTTTTTTTTATGTAAAAAGGAATCTAACTATTAAATAGAATAAAAGAAATTGAATTATCGAACATTTTTTTAATCAATATAAAAACACACTTTTAAATGTATTGAGGAAAAGAGATAAAAGAAGAGGGAGAAACAGACAAAGAAGCATACAGAGAAAAAGAGGCGTAGAGATAGATAGATAGATAGAGAGAGATAGAGAGAGAGAGAGAGAGAGAGAGAGAGATAACATATGTGCAATCATTGCATAAGAAAATCCGTAGACAATGATATTTATAAAAGAAATAAACTATGAAGACTTTTAAAAAAAATCTATAGAAAAACCTCTGAAACGTATCAGAGAGAGAGAGAGAGAGAGAGAGAGAGAGAGAGAGAGAGAGAGAGAGAGAGAGGGGAGAGAGGGAAGAAGAAGAAAGAGAGGGAGGAAGATAAAGAGAGTGAAAGCGAGATAGACATATACATCAATACATACTCAAGCAACACAAATAAAAAAATAAAATGGGAAATAAAATAGTAAAACCTAGAACATTAGTTACTTTATCAACGTTTCATCCTTATTTAAGAGACTCTATCAAGATGATTACAAGTGAATTATCCTGACGAAGTCGTATAAATAGCAACGAAACGGATATAAATAAAAAGTGATATTTATTTTCCAATATTCATGGACTTTATCCGTTGTTTCCTGGTGGTTATTGTTTTCTGGTGATTTGAAAAAGATAGAGCTGTCTTTTATTTCGTCTTTTTTAATATATAAACACTAGAATACCCGTATCAGGATGGGTAAAGTTAATTCCTCTAACAGAACAGTTTTGCACCAATTTTATGCCCATTCATGAAAATTAAAACTGTATATAATTCTACTAAATCTTATATCTAGAATCCTTATTTCAACTTTGATCAAAGTCCATTACATAATTTTGATTCTAACAATATCTACAATTTAAAGCTTAAGTTTAACGAGTTTTAAGAAGAAATTAAAATTCAGAGAATCCTGCTTAATTAGTGTTTAATACCTATGGATCAAATTTAATGCAAACCTGAAATATTTGAATTTTCAAATTGGAGGTTATGTCCATATTATGCCATTTAAAATCCTTTAAAATACTCCCAAGAAACTGATATTTGAAGAATACAAGGTACCTTCAATAAGTTTTTAGGATTTTCTTGTACAAGCATTTAAAATTGTCATAAAATTTTTGTACAAGCATTTAAAATTGTCATAAAAGTTTTGTACAGGCACTTAAAATTGTCATAAAATTTTTGTACAGGCATTTAAAATTGGCTTAAAAATTTTTGTACAGGCATTTAAAATTGTCATAAAAATTTTGTACAGGAATTTAAAATTGTCATAAAAGTTTTGTACAGGCACTTAAAATTGTCATAAAATTTTTGTACAGGCATTTAAAATTGTCATAAAATTTTTGTTCGAACATTTAAAATTGTCATAAAATTTTTGTACAAGCATTTAGAATTGTCATAAAAGTTTTGTACAAGCATTTAAAATTGTCAAAAGATTTTGTACAAGCATTTAAAATTGTCATAAAATTTTTGTACAAGCATTTAAAATTGTCATAAAATTTTTGTACAAGCATTTAGAATTGTCATAAAATTTTTGTACAGGCAGTTAAAATTGTCATAAAATTTTTGTACAGGCAGTTAAAATTGTCATAAAATTTTTGTACAGGCACTTAAAATTGTCATAAAATTTTTGTACAGGCATTTAAAATTGTCATAAAAATTTTGTACAGGAATTTAAAATTGTCATAAAAGTTTTGTACAGGCACTTAAAATTGTCATAAAATTTTTGTACAGGCATTTAAAATTGTCATAAAATTTTTGTTCGAACATTTAAAATTGTCATAAAATTTTTGTACAAGCATTTAGAATTGTCATAAAAGTTTTGTACAAGCATTTAAAATTGTCATAAAATTTTTGTACAAGCATTTAAAATTGTCATAAAATTTTTGTACAGGCATTTAAAATTGTCATAAAATTTTTGTACAGGCATTTAAAATTTTCATAAAATTTTTGTACAGGCATTTAAAATTGTCATAACATTTTTGTACAGGCATGTAAAATTGTCATAAAATTTTTGTACAGGCACTTAAAATTGTCATAAAATTTTTGTACAGGCACTTAAAATTGTCATAAAATTTTTGTACAGGCACTTAAAATCGCCATAAACTTTTGAAAATTCAGTATGTTATTGCTATACATCTTATGAGATGACTAATCTTTGGTGATTTCAGGTTCAAATGAACAGCTACAACAGAAATTGGAATACATCCTACTAAATCCTCATTGTCACAGCTGGTGAATTTAAAAAAAATGCCATTTGGACGTGAGGACACTTTAGAAGAACGATTTGCAATAAAATTCTGCTTGGAAAATGCCACAGAAACGTATGGAATGCTTCAGACTTTTTGGACTATCTTGCATCAATCGTACATCAGTTTTTGAGAGGCATAAGATATTCAAGGAAGGAAGGAAGGAAGGAAGGAAGGAAGGAAGGAAGGAAGGAAGGAAGGGAGTCTGCGAAGGATGATGAGAGCTGTGGGAGGAGCAAGGAAGTTAAGACACCAGAGTTGATTGGCCAAATAAAGAATTTCGTGGATAAGGACCATCGTGTGTCTATAGAGACAATAAGTGTACACATAATTACTCGTGAGGAACTGATAATGCAGAAGATTTGTGTAAAATTAATCCCAATGGTGCTCAGAGAAGAAGTTGTTGGAATGGCGAAACAAGTGCATTGCAGCCGGAGGAGATTACATCGAAGGAGACTAGAGTTTAATGTACTATCAATAAAAGATGGCCACAGGAAAAAAATCTGGAAACTTATTGAAGGCACTTTGCATTTAATTATTGAAGTTTAGTGTTAAAAATTACACAAAAATTAGATGTAGGAATGGCTTCCAACATCTTTTTTTTACTCCTTTTGCATAAAACTAAATTAAAAGAAATGCAACCCGCATAGCAGATGTGTTTCAAAATTCATAATGATCAGGTAATTAGTTTAGGAGTTAATCAGATACATAGAAAGATGTAAGCATGTGCGCAAACCTAACTTTATATTAATAGAGATGTCTATTTTAACAGAAATTGTCTTAATGTTGAATTGACATGTGGAAAGCGGTTCTGCATGTGATAAAGTGTATCGCCTGACAGCGGACATTTTAGCCTGCGAACATTAAGGCTCATTTTGCTGCACATGCGCATTTCTACTTCCGACTGATATCATTCAATTTCACTCGCCTGCAGCAAAACCAAATGCGCACAAACTGTGCATATATACGTCTGCTCATCCAGAAGAATAGGTAAATAAACCAATCAAATGTTATTGCCTATGCACTTACTAATTCTAAGCGTCGTCATCATTGTCGTCATCTGTTTCACATGCTGCCATGTATTGGACTGGTCTCAGAAATTAGCCTCCAAACTAATCTATCTCTGACCAGGTCTTTATTTATCCTGCTTACTCTCATAATTTCCATCCACGTTTTTCTCGGCCTCCTACCAACTGCCAATGGCACGGTGGTTGGGTTAACCTTACAAATCATCATCATCATCATCATCATCATTATCATCAGCATCATCTTTTTTGCATACTGGTATACGTTGGATAGCTTTTATAAACTGACTTTAAAACTAGCCTACCTCTGGCCAGGACTTATCTATCCCTCTTTCTCTTAAGTCCATTCTAATCGCTTGAGTTTTTATCTTTTATTTTTTTTTACTAAGGTGTCACCACTTATGAAGGGCCAGAGGCTACTCGAGGATAAGAGTTAAATGAGTGCCAGGAAGACGGTGAGACAACACCGTGATGATTGGTAATGATGGTGGTGATTGAGTAGAATTTGATTATTTAAGAAGGTGATTCAACAAGAATTTGTTTACATTGGACTTGAAAACGACCATGTTGTAATCTTCTGGGAAGCAGTTTCGTGATATTGTATTCCATAGATGGGATGTTCTTAGAAAGAAACTCTGCTAATAGAAAATTCATTTAGTTTTAGGTAGCTAGGTATGTATGTATTTAGGTAGGTAGAGAGAGAGAGAGAGAGAAAGAAAGAGAGAGACAGAGAGAGAGAAACTATTGACTATTGACAGTGGTTGTAGCTAGACAGGTTTTTGTTATGATTGTTTTACAAGATGATACCATAGATTGAAGCTCAGTCGAGCACCTGTCGTGAAAATAATTATGTACAATTAAAAGGAATATTAAGTATTTTTTACGATTATTGTTATAATTCTGTTCGAGATTCCGTACAGATCCCCGACTTCAACAGAAAGATTTTCAAGCTTGACACGATACCCTTGAAGAAGGTCGACAGTTACATCGGCCAAAAGATTGTTAGAATAGTACTTAACATGAGAACAGTAGTTTGAATAATCCAAATAATCCAAGTTATCATTTCTCATCTAAAAAAAAAATCAGAAACATTTTGTTCTATTAATAGACACGGTTGTTGTTCCTTTTCTTTAAAGGCTGTCGCCCCCAATTCAAATTTCAACGCTTATTTTCAAGTACAATTTCTATTGTTTTTCTCTTAGGCAGGAATCCCCATATTACTCTTTCATCAAAGTTTGCTCATAAATCAAACTCTCCATTTTGTCTGTATTCTTCACGATTTTAATGAAAAGATCTTTTTAAAGCATCAAAAATAGACCCCTTTTCGCAGTTCCATTCAAAATAATTCCAGGGCAAAAATATCGGAAGATTTATTATTAATAAAAGAAGGAAAAAATTTTTTTTTAAGTCTTAAAAACAATACGGAAATAACTTCATAACCTAGAAATCACTTTCTGGCAGTTCGACTATTAATCTTCAGAACGGTTTAAGAATCCAAATAATTATAAACCTTTCGGTCGTCCTTTTTTTTTACATGGTAGTCACCACTTATCAAGGCCCGGAAGCCACTCGGGGATAAGGGTTATTGCGTGTACATTAATCAATGGCATAATATCGTAGTAATCGTTTGTAATGGAGATTTGATAAAGAGTCTTACTTAAGGGGCGGTTTATCAGGAATTTGTTTATGTTGGACTTGAAAACATCCAAGTTGTAGTCAGGTGGGAAACAGGCAAGAGTTCCACAGGCGTGCACTTCTAAGAAAGAAGCTTTGTTCATGGAATCTACGTTTTGATTTAGGCACAGATAAAGAATGGGGAAAATTATTTACAGTGGTTTCAGCTAGACGGGTGTTTTTCCTGAAAGATTGGCGAGGGGGAACCAGAGATTGGAGCTCAGAGTACTTGCCATGGAAATAACGATAAACAAAGACAGGCTCGCAACGTCTCTACTGTGGGAGAGAGGTTGCAGGGAAGAGAAAAGGGCACCCCTACTAGGTCACGAAGTCTATTTTGTACTCTGTCAAGGCAGGATAGGCTGTTTTCCAACTTCTGCCCAGAATGGCAGCAGTACTCCATCCTTGCTTTCCTTCTTGAATTTTGTCTTCGACGATTCGGTGATTCCATCTTTTAAAAAAGGGATGAATTTACACACACGCACACACACACACGCACGCGCACACACACACATATTAGGAGGTATATTTAGTAAAAAAACAGGGGGAAAAATGCTCAATACTTTAGTAGAACTAAATATGTTCTTATTATTTCCACATCGGGTTTCTTGCTTAAATCATTACAGATTGTTTCTCTCGACAGGGCAATAATATTATCCAGCCGATTTCTTCAGATAATTCAAGTAAAAATAAAATATTCTTAAAAATTACAAATGAGCATTAAAAACCAAGATTTGATGTGCTGGTTAGAGAGTAGAGGGGAGGAGTGAGAGGGAAGAAAAGGAAAGGGAAAGAAAGAAAGAAAGAAAGAAAGAAAGAAAGAGGGATGGGGGAGAAATATAGATTACATGTAGGAATTAAAGTTAAAGTTAGAAAGAAGTTAAAATGAATAAAAAAAAGGTGGTTGCTTGTTAAAAGAGATAGAAAAGTAAAGGAAGATATTCCGGGGTTGGAAAGGGAAGCTGAAAGAGAAAACTAACGACAAGTAGTGTGTCAGATAAATGTCAAACGGATACAGTAATAAAATAAAATAAGTTGCATATGCTAAAGCATTGGTACTTCGGTTAGAAAGTTCGTTAGTGATCAAACACTGTAGTGATGGTAGATAGGGCAAAGATACGTCCAATTTAAGAAGATGGATAGATACGCCCGATAGATTTAAAATAATCTATATAATTATAAAACTCAAATGACCTTGTAACGAGTGATGTAACCAACTTTCCAGTTTATGACATCCGGTTGCACGTGCGCGCATAAACATTAACCCATAACAACGTAAACAAATAAACACAAATCGCTTCTTTTGCAGATTTTGACCTGCACACTGAAATATTAACGTTATTATTTCGAAATTATTATTTAACATGGGAAGAGTGAGGGTGTTTTGCAACTATTCTTTATTACAACTATACTGTCGCTATTTTCTTACAACCAAACAACCTTATTTATGTTAAGAGTGTAGATAAAAGAAGGTTTTAAGTCTATTTAAAAATGGAGACGAAAATAAATTGCGTTAAAATAACTTAAACCTAATACAGAAATGAACGATGTAAAAAAAAAAGAAGCAGTATTAACAATTGTTTATTTGGATAATTTAAACACGAAAAAAACAAACAAACAAACAAACAAAAAGAACAATTGGGACGCTGAAAACGTATAAGTATGGCCAACCACTTATAATTCAGTTACTGTAAATTAAAAAAAAAATCAATTATAATAAACAGAACGACTCATAGAAATCTATCTATATTCTTTTTTCATTTTAATACAACAAAAGGGCCCATCAAGAACATATGCGGTAGAATGGAGAAAAAAAGGCCAAAGACCCTAGTGTTTTAATGTGATGTTTTGAATATAATAAACTAGTTATGATCAAAGTTTCATATCATTCGGACAAGACAGTAAGAAACGGGGCCTAATTAGAGCTGGGGCCCGTTTTTTATGGGTCACCCTGTATACTTTCATAGAAATGTTTCTGTTATGTAAAAAAAAAACAAAAAAAAAAAAACTATTTTCTTTACGTCACAAGTGTCACGCTCATACATGAATTCCATAGCTAATATAACATACTGACCCAACGGGTCACGGGTAGTCTAGTATTTTTATATAAAGGAAAGGGTAATGATAATAGATTTATAGTTTATAACCGTCCTTATTTATGGCTTACACCAGCCAATCATATTTCTGTGTGGAGGAATCCGGATGTATTCATATTCATTACGTCATCAATACATTTGAAGAATAGTACAAGAACTGGAACGCGGTTGAAAAATAAACAACAACAATAGTCGAAATAAAAAAAGCAGTAAAAAAAAAACGTTTAGTTTAAAATTTAAAACAAAAGAAAGATAAAAGGTAATACATACGAAATCATGATTACGATGAAATCTAAGCAGTTCCATGCATCCCGAAGATATGTATATTTGTCGATAAAAAATCCCCTTGCAACTAACTTTATAGCCATTTCCATTGTGTAGATACCAAGGAATATATATCTGAAACAGAGAAAAAGATAATAAAAATTGTGAAAAAAAATTGGATGAAAACGATTAATTTGCAACCTTACTAGATGTTCATTTCAATACCAAATTATGTTTCGGAATTTTTTAGATGAGGACTGATGATTCGTAGTATTTAGACTATTCACACTATCGTTCTCATCTTCGGTGCCATTTTCACAACGTTTCGGTCAATGTAAACCCCCGACCCATAGTGTAATGGATAAAGTACTTGATAAAATTCAGTCTCAAGTGACACTCTTCTGGAGGTTGAAGGTTCAATCATCAGTGTTATTGATACTCAAATTACAATTGCGAATTACTTATGATTTCTATCCTATCATGACTGATGAAACAAGATCATGTAATCTCCATAGAAAATATAAAGGGTTCTATTTAAAATTAAAAAATCAGAAGCTCCCAGCATTAATGCTGAAGTTCCTCAGGGGTTCATCCTGGGCCAAACTCTCTTTTTGATCTACATCAATGATCTCCCAAAACACATCCTTACATCATTCATAAACATTTATGCTGATGACACTACCATCTATGTCAACACATCAAAGGCAATAAATGACCAAGTTCTTTCTAATTCTCTCTCCTCTGATCTTGAATACGTAGTACAATGGGGAAAAAGGTGGCTAGTTACTTTTAATTCATCTAAAACCAAGCTTCTATCTTTTCATCATCAACGCTCTGATCCCTATCTGGCATCAATTGAAATGAATGGCTCTCGTCTTGGGGAGGCTCCATGTTTCGCCAAGTTTCTGGGCTTGACCATTACTCTTGATCTGAAATGGAACACATACATCAAATCTGTTGCTAAGGTCGCTGGAAAAATGGTGGAATCCTTCTAACGCTCCGGTAGATATATCACTCCTGATGCAATTCTCTATTCATATAAGAGCCAAGTACGTCCAATGATGGAATACTGTTGCCATATCTGGGCAGGAGCTGCTAGAAGCAGCTTATCCTGCCTTGACAGAGTTCAAAATAGACTTCGTAGCTTAGTGGGGTATGCCTTTTTCTCTTCCCTGCAACCTCTTTCCCACAGAAGAGATGTTTAGAGCCTGTCTCTGCTTTATCTTATTTCCATGACAAGTGCTCGTCTGAGCTCCAATCTCAGGTCCCCCCTCGCCAATCTTTCAGGAAAAACACTCGTCTAGTTGAAACCACTGAAAATAATTTTCCCCAATCTTTATCTGTGCCTAAATCAAAACGTAGATTCCATGAACAAAGTTTCTTTCTTAGAAGTGCATGCCTGTGGAACTCGCTTCCGTTAGTCTGTTTTCAAGCTGACTGCAATTTGGTTGTCTTCAAGTCCAACGTAAACAAATTCTTGATTAACTGTCCCATTAAATAATCCAATTTACCTGCTATATTCTATTACTAACAATAACTAAGAAATTATTCCATTGACTACTGTAAACTCAATAACCCTTATCCTCGAGTGTCTTCCAGGCCTTGATAAGTAGTGCCCCCTTTGTAAAAAAAAGAAAGATTCTCGAGTTTGACAGAAAGATTCTCGAGTTAATAAGATACACCTAAAGTTGTTCAGATGTTACATCAACTGAACCATTATGAAAATAACACTCAACATGAGATTAGTTGTTCGAATAATCCAAATAATATGAATGTCACCACATCTAAAACAGAATCTTCGGTCATATTCAAGATTGTTACCTCTTTTTGACTTCCTGTTTCTGTCGTCTATTTGACTGGAAAATTAGACATGTTAAAGCGGACCGGAAAGCCATTCTTAACATTGAGAAACCGGCGGGGGAGGGGTTTTGCACGTTATCCAAGAGTAAGATAACCATTTATCAGAAGCGACCATATCTTGCTTGCCACCATCGTCCCGTCTGCAGAGTAGAAACTAGAAGTTGAAAAAACAACCAATCTTGACTTTAATCGCATCTTAAGACACTGAAGTGTACAACATTCACAGTAAGAACTCGTCTTTTACCACAACTGCAGAGAACGTTTGTGTCTTCCTCCATCTACTTGAGGTCGAAAGAAATCTTCATGAACAGATTTTTTTCCAAGAACTTCTCATCTGCAAAACACGTTTCTACAAGGTTGCTCCCCTGAGGGTTATAACCTAGTCATCTTAAAATCTAATGTCAATAAATACTCACCATAAATCGTCTTCATAAGTCATCAAATTTCATTCATTACATTTTTCCAATCTTCTCATAATATTCATAATCGTTCAACTGTGAATCTATCAATTTTATTAAACTTTATCCTCGGATAGCTTTTAGCCTTGATAATTGGTGACTCTTTATAAAAAAGGAAAACACACACAGATATATCTTCATTGTCGATCTTTCCAAAATGATTGCCGCCTCTTTTTCTCCGGTTCTTGTCGGTACCATTACTGTCTTTACTTGCATGACTTTGTAGATGAATTTTGAGGAGCTGCAAGGCTGCGAACATAGGTGGTAGAGGAAAGAAATGGCTTCGAAGAGACTGAGATTACTTTGTGTAATTTTTGTCTACTGTCACGTGACTTTAAAGATCTGTGACGGATTTAGAGGATTTTTTACCACATATTACACACGACAGAATGTTTGGCCTTGGAGGAAGAGAAGATAGCGAGCCTGATTTGGCACGAGACTTCAAATGATTTGACATAGTCAGCCTTTGATATGTAGAAGAAGACGGCCACATTTGTCAGCCTTCCAGCTCTGTGTGCTTTCATGAAGGTAGTTCTGCCTTCGTGCAATCTACAGTTTTAGTCTTTCATGGTCGATGCGATTAGTTTAAAAAATTGCACGACCCTTCTTCATGTGTGTTCTCTAAGACACTCTTTCCAAGGCCAATGATTTCCAATTTTTAGAGTCCATACCTTGTTTATTCAAGTTTTCTTTTATACAGTCTTTTTACCTTTTTGTAGGTTTGTATTGCGATCGCTATCAAGCCTGCATATATATATATATATATATATATATATATATATATATATATATATATATATATATATATATATAAAATGAAAATTACAATTAAATTTACCAAAATGATCCAAGATGGTAAAATTAAAGTATATTATAAATATTAAAGAATTAATATTTATAAAATTATCTCAGCCTGTACAAATGGAAATTCTTTTAACTTTCTTGAAGTTTTACATTTGGATTTTACCGTCACTGGATATTTTATTTTCCACGAAACTATCCATTCATGTGTAATCACCTTTTTCTTCACTATATTCCCTCTGCTTCACTTTTTTGTTTTCAAGTAAGATCTTTGACTTACTTGTTATTTCATCAAATACTTCTGCATGCAAAATCCGATCCCGCATTTTGCTAATTCCTACCCTCTGATGAGAAGGAAAGTATTTCTTCGAAACTCCGCGGATTAAGGACTATCCATTTATCTAGCGTTTCCTTTTTCAGATTAAATATATTTTTTAACTCATTTCAAAGTGTTTTTTAACATATTTTATTAACTGTTTGCTCATATATATATATATATATATATATATACATATATATATATATACATATACATATATATATATATATATATATATATATATATATATATATATATGATATAATGGACTGATCCAACACCCCTCAAATGAATTGACTGTTATGTCTATAAAAAGACAAACAAACTCTCCTGACGTGGGAGACAGAATTTAGTACTAAGCTGTCAATGGACGATTAGAAATGTGTGTACCTTTTTACCTAAATAAACCCTTTCTGTACAACCCCAGTAATGACTTGTTATTCATATAATCTACGATATAACAACTGGCGACGAAGAATTCGAACGAAACTCACTAAAAAACAAAGCGAAGGAATAAGCACACAAGAAGATTGACGTGCAGAAAACAAAAGAAATCCAAAGAAGGAAGAGGAAAAAAAGAAACTTCGACAGAGCCAACATTTAAAAAGTAAGTGTTTCAATCGGTTACGCTCCTAAAAAAAAAAAAAAGAAATTGACATTTTGAAGGGAACATTTTTTTGAAAAGAATATTTAAAAAAAAAAAATGTGTCCATTTCAAGTTTTATTCGGCTGGAAGTGTTTTTTTTTCTTCTCTTCGGAAGGACATTGTGCTTTTAATTCATTGAATTTATAGGACATATGAGTTAATCTTTTGTTTAATTGTGTGGTTTTGTAAAAAAAAAAAAAAAAAAAAAAAAAATTTGTAACATGGAGCAATTAGCGGAATTCACTAGAACTATGCAATCGGCATTGTTTGCACAACAAAAACAAATGGAATTACTTCAGCAACATCAATTGAAGCAAAGCGAAATACTACAGAGTATTTTAACGCAGCAGAAAGACTTTCGTTTCACTCCTGAAGGAATAGCAAATTCTTTATCCGAATTTGTATACGAGCCGACAAATGGGTTAACTTTTCCGGCATATTTTCGGAGATACGAAAATATTTTTGCTAAGAGATGTCAGTCTTGGACAGACGAAGAGAAGATTATCCTTCTTCTTCAAAAACTTAGATCTCAGGAAAATACAAAGTATGCGAATTTTATCCTGCCAAAGAAACCTGAAGAGATTTCTTTTAGTGAAACAATAAAAATATTGTCAAACATTTTCAGTGAACGAGATAGTCTATTCTATACACGTTATAAATGTTTAAATATCACGAAGCAGGAGGACGAAGATTTTATTACTTATGCAGGGAAAGTGAATGATCATTGTGAATCCTTTAAATTAAAAGACCTCAAAGAGGATATGTTTAAAAGTCTAATCTTTGTGCAAGGTTTAACAGCCTCTAAAGATAAGGATATTCGTTCAAGGATATTATCCATTATGAACCAAGACACAGAAATAACGTTACAAAAAGTTACGGAAGAGTGTCAGAAACTATTAAATTTAAAGCAGGACAATACAAGCATCGAAGGAAAAAATTTTGAAGAAAAAAATATGGAAAAAAAAATGGAAAGGGTGATGAAATGTGCACACGAAAAATCCTGTAAGACATGTGGGGGAAAAAACCACTTCACTAAAGATTGTAATATGTAACAAATGTAATAAAAAAGGCCATAAATCAACGGTATGCAGGAAAGGAAAATACCGAAAAGCAGAAATAAAGACCATTGGTTCTAAAAATGAGTCTAGGTGTGATAAAAGAAAATATATTAAAGTTAAAATTAATGGCTGTAATGCGAACTGTCTTCTAGATACGGGAAGCGACATAAGTATAATTGACGAAGTAACTTGGAAGAAAATTGGGTTTCCAAAGTTGCAAAATACAAAAAAAATTGCCAGAAGTGTTTCTGGAAATAAACTAAAATTTAAGGGTGAATTTTTTACCAATGTGTCTCTAAAGGAGAATGCTGTGAAAACCAAGTTATATGTCGTACCGGGGGAAAAATTCTAATTTGTTCGGTATAGACTTAATGATTCTTTTTAATTTATGGGGAAAACCCATAAGCTCATTTTGCAATAAAGTAAGTCTGGCGGGTTTAGAAAAGTCTAAACTACCAGGAAGGTTTATTGACGAATTAAAAAAAGACTTTAAAGAGGTATTCTCTGAAGGTTTGGGTTGCTGCACGAAAACGGAGGTGAAATTTGAACTAAAGGACGAAGCTAAACCAGTTTTCAAACCCAAAAGAAAGGTTCCATATTCAGCATTAGAAACTATAGAGAAAGAATTAAAGAGACTTCAAGATATTGGAGTAATAGAAAAAGTGGACTACTCTGAATGGGCTTCACCCACGGTTTACGTTAAGAAGAAAAATAATAAAATCAGGGTATGCGCGGACTTTTCGACAGGTCTAAATGATTGTCTCAAGGAGCATAACTACCCGCTTCCTACCCCAGAGGAAAGTTTTTCGAAGTTAAGCGGAGGAAAATTTTTTACAAAAATTGATTTGTCTGAAGCGTATTGGCAAGTAAAAGTCCAGGAAGATTGTGCTAAGTACCTGACATTAAATACCCATAAAGGACTATTTTCACTAAAACGTTTGCCTTTTGGTTTAAAAGTAGCCCCAAATTTGTTCCAGCAAATTATGGATACAATGCTAGCAGGTTTGGATTTTGCTATGGCTTATCTAGATGACATCCTTATAAGAAGTAAAAATGTGGAAGAGCATAAGATCCACATGGGCAAAGTATTCGAGAGAATATCAAACTATGGATTGAAAGTGGCTCTCGAAAAATGTAATTTTGGGATGGACAAAATTGAATATTTGGGACAGGTGATTGATCGAAATGGTAGAAAACCTAATCCTAATAGGACTAAAGCAATCAAAAACATGCCTAGACCAGAAAATATAGTGCAGCTACAGTCATTTTTGGGACTAGCAAATTATTATAATTCTTATATCCCAAATATGCATGAACTAAGAGCACCTTTAAACGAATTATTGAAAAAGAATAAAAAATGGCTCTGGACAAAAGAATGTGATGAAGCATTCCTAAAGATTAAAAAATGTCTGTTATCGGATTTAGCACTAGCTCACTACGATCCGAAAAAAGAATTAATTGTAGCAGCAGATGCGAGCGAATACGGTTTAGGTGCTGTGCTACTACACACTCAAAGATGGATCGACTAAACCAATTATTCATGCCTCAAGGGTTTTGCTACCCGCAGAAAAAATTATAGTCAGATAGAAAAAGAAGGTCTGGCAATTGTATACGCCATGAGGAAATTTCATAGGTTCATCCATGGAAGATTTTTTATATTGGAAACGGACCACAAACCTTTGTTATCGATTTTTGGTTCCTAAAAAGGAGTTCCTACTCATACAGCTAATAGGTTACAAAGATGGAGCATGATTCTGTTAAACTACAATTTTAAAATGAAACACCTAGCATCCAGCAAAATTGCACATGCAGATGGTTTGTCCAGGTTGATCCCAAATAAAACTGAATTACTTGAAGAAACTGTTATAGCTGCACTAAAAGAAGAAAATGAACTAACAGATATATTAATAAATACTGTTAGGGAACTTCCGGTAACACTTGAGGAAATAAAGAAAGCAGCAAGAACAGATGAATACATTAACAAGATAAAAAAACAAGTGGGACAAAAAGAAAAGAGGAAAGGATTAACAGTTTTTCCATTTTCAAAGTGCGATGAAACTATAATGTACGCAGATAGAGTGGTAATACCTGAAATATTACAGAAGAGAATTTTAAAAGAATTCCACATGGGACATCCTGGAATCTCCAGAATGAAAGCACTAATGAGAGCATATACGTACTGGCCTGGAATGGATCAGGACATAGAAAAAATGATAAAATTATGTAAGGGTTGCCAACTAGCAGCAAAAGCGCCGCCCACTAAGACGCAACCTTGGCCTAAAACAGATATACCATGGACGCGGATCCATATAGATTACGCAGGACCTCTAAAAGGATATTATTACCTGGTAATAGTAGATAGCATGTCGAAATGGCCAGAAATTTTTAAATTACACCATCCTACAGCGGCAAACACAATAAAGGCGTTGGACGAGGTATTTGGACGTTTTGGCGTATCAAAAACAATTGTTAGTGATAATGGCACCATGTTCAAAGGTCAAGAATTTAAGATCTACTGTGAGTCACTGGCCATAGAGCATGTCACAACACCAACTTATAGCCCTCGATCTAACGGACAAGCTGAAAGATTTGTCGATACTTTTAAACGAGCGTTAAAAAAAGAACGATAACATCGACACTGAAGAAAAAAGTCTTCAGAAATTTTTAGCAGTGTACAGGATAACGCCTAATCCGAATACAAATGCAAATTTATCCCCAGCGGAAATAATGTTTGCCAGAAAAGTGCGCTCTGTGTTCGACGGTTAATTCCGAGTAAAAAAGTAAAAAAAAAGTGTAAAAGATAATGGACGATACAAGATATACAAGGACGGGGATAAAGTTTTTTTTAACAATTATCGGGCAGGGAAGAGTTTTTGGGAAGAAGGCATAATCTCAAAAAGAATTGGAAGAATGGTCTACATTATAAAAGGTCTGACATTTTCCCACAAAAAACATATAAACCAACCCAGACCTCGATATATTGAAATAGTTAAAAACAATGAAGTACCGATGGAAGTACTGTATGACATTTTTCACATAGAGCCTCCAAAAAAGGAAGCACCAGTAACTGAAAATACAAGTCACTCTCCAAAATCCCAAAATTCGCAAACGCAAATTTTAAGGAGAAGTGAAAGAAAAAGAAAAAGAACTGAATTTTTTGGACAAAGTCAAAAAAGAAAAAAATGGTGAAGCGAAATTCTAGGGAAGAATTTAGCTTGGGAGGAAGGTGATATAATGGACTGATCCAACACCCCTCAAATGAATGGACTGTTATGTCTATAAAAAGACAAGCAAACTCTCCTCACGTGGGAGACAGAATTTAGTACTAAGCTGTCAATGGACGCTTAGAAATGTGTGTACCTTGTTACCTAAATAAACCCTTTCTGTACAACCCCAGTAATGACTTGTTATTCATATAATCTACGACAATATATAATATATACCAAACGTTTATATTCCAAAGTACATGATGTTAACAATTCTGTATTTTATTCCTTTACATCAAGTGAGTTATAGAGTTCTTGACAGTATCTGTTTCGTAGCGCACAATCAATCACTTAATTATTATATCAATCAGTGAAGTTATTATGCCCTACGAAACAGATACTGTCAAGAACTGCATAAATCAATTGATGCAAAGGAATAAATTGTCAACATCATGTACTTTGTAAGATAAACTTTTGTTATTTATTATATATATTGCTCTGTATTCACATTGAGCTTCTTATATAAGGATTGATATATAACAAGTAAAAATATATTTCTACAGAAATATATATATATATATATATATACATATATATATAATTATTTTTTTACTATAATAATTAAATACCTACAGACACTAGTGTTTCATCCTTTCGGGATTCTTCAGTGCAGGGTGTCACGATTACTACCAGTCGAGCGATTCGAACCCCGCGACATCACTGGCTCGATTAGCGGAGGCCGTATCCATCCGGCTACCATTAACCATGTGAAATAGCGTTGAATTTTAAACATTTTGATTTAAATGCTCATTACGCCAGACAGACAGTGATCAAATCGTTATACGATGATCTACGCATAAGAGCTAAATTGACCGACTTTTAATTCAACTGAAAGTGCTCAACGATAAAAAACGAATTTCTTAAAGGGGCTGTCATAATTATTTTTTTACTATAATAATTAAATACCTACAGACACTAGTGTTTCATCCTTTCGGGATTCTTCAGTGCAGGGTGTCACGATTACTACCAGTCGAACGATTCGAAATATATATATATATATATATTGGGACGATTCCAATATTTGTACCGATTCCTTAGTAAATTACCGATTCCGATACAATTACCGATTCCGATTGCGATTCTTTATAAATCTCTAAATATTTTACTATAGAGAGGTTATTTTCCCCGATTTTCGTAAAAAAAAAAACACATGTTAAACATGCAGATATTTTCCTAAACGTTAAAACACACTTTTGGAGGATGATCTATCGATTTTAACTTTACTGGTATTTTAAAATCAATAAATATTTATTATTTTATCATTATTGCCAACAATGGAAGATTTTGGTTTAAACAAAATCAAATAAATAAAGGCACGCAAAAGAAGTTTTGGCATCGGAAAATAGACACCAATTTTTTCGATTGTGACACCGATTTCGATACTCCCAAATTCGTCGATTTTTCCGATTCCCGAATTCGATTCCGATTAATTGTCACAACAATAATTATATATATATATATATATATATGAGAGAGAGAGGACAAAGATTAATAATTGTAAATTATGAATCGGTTTCAAAAGGAGAAACAAACAAAATCAATTTGATTTTGACTTTGTTTATCCTTTTGATACTGATTCATAATTTACAATTTTTAATGTTCGTCCTCAATGTTAATATAGCTCTAGGATAAATATACCTATTGAGCTTATTATTAGGGCTATGACAACAGTATACTCTTTTCCTTGTTTTTATGCTCAGGCATAGAGCCATTGATATCTTATATGTTTTTATGTAGAGTGATGTGGTTCTCGGTTAATTAATTGTATCTAACTGTGTCGGATATATACTCGAGAGTCAAAACAACGAAAACAATATGCTGTTATTATAGTCCAACTTATTATATATCTATAGTACTATGAGCACTGTTCTTTTAAAGTATTAATACACTAAAATAAATTTTGCTCTTTTAGACTTCAGGTCTAATCTCCTCTATAATATATATATATATATATATATATATATATATATATATATATATATATATAGATGTGTGTGTGTGTGTATGTGTGATCCACATACAGTACTGTTTCGTTGTATCACAACTCATCAAATATACACCTTTCCCCAGCCGTAGATCGAACCTACAACCGTCCCGTTGATAGTTCTCACCATCGGACCACGAATCAGTGATGTAAATATTTCTTCTCGAGTGTGTATTAAGTCCACACACGACCGTCTCAGACAGTGTTCAAACCATCATTTGTTTAAAAAAAAATAAATGGTGGGCTTCGCTTAATTGCTTAAATAATACGCGTCAGGTGAAAATATATTTACAAAGTGCTCAACCCAAATTAATTATATAATTATTATTATTATTAATATATATATATATATATATCTATATATATATATATATATATATATATATATATATTTGTTTATTGTTATATAAACATGCTCACATCCCGCTGCTACAAATAGCCACTTGTTTCAATCAAACAACAGATATCATCAGGCAGCGACTTGACTATTCAAAAGTTCAATGAATAAATCAAACAAGTGGCTATTTGTAGCAGCGGGATGTGAGCATGTTTATATAACAATAAACAAGTATTATCAGCTCTTTTTATTGAGCACTATCTAACAACCTCGTTGAATTCATTAGTCCATTACTTTTGAATATAAAAAACCCGAGTATATATATATATATATATATATATATATATATATATATATATATATATATATATATATCTGTGTGTGTGTGTGTGTGTGTGTGTGTGTGTGTATGTGTAGAAGTAGTCAAGATATTGTAGAATCTACAATTTACATTATTTTATTAAAAATAAAGAATACGAAATAAAGGTGAGGAGTTCCTTATTCCCTAGAGTTTCAAAGAAAGGCTCTTCTCCTCAGAGGAGAAAACGTTAGCTAAAGGTAAGTATAAATAAGTATCTATTTTTGCTGGTTAGCTCAATTTTTGAAAACAGCCGAGAAAGAAAAATTGGAAGAAAAATAAAAATTCATAGGAAAATGACAACAATGACAAAAGAACAAGTTATCAAAACAATTATTTTAATAATTTTGTCAGCCCCTTTAAGAAACTCGGTTCTTACTGTTGATCACTCTAAAGTTGAAATAGAAATTCGGTCGCCTAAACTCGCTGCGCAGATCATGATGATATAATCATTAGATCACTATGGCCGGATGTTACGACATTTAAAAAAATAAATGTTAAAATTTTAACGATATGTTTCGCCGTTGAGATTGGCCCCGAGGTTAGTTCCTTGCTAATGGAGTCAGAGATGGCTTCGTGGCCGGGTTCGAATCTCCCGACCGGTAGTAACTGTGTCACCCTGCACTGATGATTCCCAAAAGGATTAAACACTGGTGTCTCTAGGTGTTAAAATTATTGTAATAATTATATAAAAACATGAAAAGAAATACTGAAACATAGAAGTAGGGGTCGGGAGTGTAAGGGGAAAATGTAAAAAAAAAAAACAAGACATATAAAGAGGATTTTGGTTGGTTGTTTTTGTTTAACGGCATATCAACCCTTTTCAGGTTATTTAATGCCGAATCCAAAGATTTTGAAGAAATTTTTTTTAATAGAATAGATTTGTTGTTTTCAAGTCGGTTTCTATTCAACCCATAGTTGGGTCCCTAACAGGTACTACTACTCCGGGTCAGAGTGGACCTGGGAGCAATGGCAATTAAAGGGTGGCTTCACACTCCCCAAAGCCTGCAAACTGGGGCCTCACCACTGGATATAGTTTAAGGTCATATCCAGGACCTATAAGAAGGAATAAAACCAAAAAATATATATTCAATAAAAAGAATAAAGAAAAAGAGTTTAAGTAGACACAAGAAGGAAAAAAGAAAAAAATACAAATTTTTATAGGTAGTCCCATTTGAGTCCTTGGGAAGCTAGTAAGATGACTAGTCCAATCTAAAACGCCTTTTCTCCAGTACAACGTTCCAATATAAAATAATTCTCAAATCCTTATCTATCTATCTATCTATCTATCTATCTATCTATCTATCTGTCTGTCTGTCTGTCTGTCTGCCTGTCTGTCTGTCTGTCTATCTATGTATTATATAAAAGTCACTGTGTGTTCTTCCGAAACGGCCGAGTCTGTCTTTTGCAAATTTCACACAAAGCTAATTTATATATCTGGCAGTGTTCTTAGATATGTTTTGTACAGAAATTCATACAATCAGTATCGAAAATCGAAAAAAATTCGATCTTAAAAAAATGTGTAAAGATAAAAAAGAATCGTTTTTAGAGAGGAATATTTTACGTTACACCGACCAAGAGACATAATAAAATTCCAGCAAATCATTTCTTCTTTAAAAAATAGATTTATTAAAATCTGAAGATATAACTTAGTGGTAGAGCATTCGACTACAGATCAAATAATCCCTTGTTCAAAACCGGGTGTACCTAACCATTTAATTTTAATATATTTCTTTTATTAAGGAGTTCAATTTACGATAAAAGAAAAGATACCATTTGAAATCGCCGCAGATTATTTCTTCGTTTGCATACTTTAAAATTAAACATTAATCGGTAGTGACTTTTCCAGACCATTCATCATCAAGCCAAAGTATCAACTGACGTGATATTGTAAACGAACACAGAAAAAATTTGATGAAGGACATTATCACTATTATTTATTTATTTATTTATTTATTTATTTTTGCAAATTAGTTCACCGGGCAAATTATTCTTCTTAATATATAATATTCAATTCAAAATATTGATTTTTAATAAGGCATGCATACGCAATCTGAATAAATTAAAATATCATGTTTAAGCATATTGTACGACCGGGCAACGCCGGGTTGCCATCTAGTATATATATATATATATATATATATATATATATATCTTCTCTTCTCTTATATATATATATATATATATATATATATATATATATATATATATTATTATTATTATTATTATATTATTATATAAATAAAATGAACTCATTTTTTCCCGTCGGATTTTGACCTTAATAGGATTAAAAATCAAGATATTTCATGCAAATATAATATGCACAAACGGAAGAACAATATCTGAGGTGTGTTATAGGCTTATTATTTCTCAAATTCCTCGATACTTAGATTTCTATAATTTTTCTGCTGAGAAGTCACGGCCAAAATCGGTTAAAATCAATGGAAGTGGTAAAATATTTTCTCTCTAATAAATTCCTCCTCCCCCTGCCACCACTTAACACCGTTTGGGGATCGTTCACAAGGAACAGTTGAGAAGAGAACACCGGTTTGGCTTCGTAGTTCTTTCATGTGAAGTTATTTAAAATCACTAAACTAAGCTGCAGTGCTCTGTGGCGTAGTGGTTAGCGTGCTGGACAATTCACATTATATTTTCACGTTCGCGCCGATGTACCGTAGTCGTTTTTTTTTTTTTTCCCTAAACAACTGGAATGGACTTTTCTTGGTGGCCGAACTGTTAACGTTGCAGATGGTTTTTTTTTTTTTCACACTTTATTTTCCTATTTTTACTCATGACTCCGGGTTTGATCCTTCCTACTTACCTACCATAACATTTTTTAAAACTACCCCCCCCCGTCCCGGAAACAAACACTCGGGCAACGCCGGGTACCCCCGCTAGTATATATATATATATATATATATATATGTATATATATATATATATATGTATATATATGTTTGTTTACTGTATTTTGAGGAAAGAGTTCCGACAAAGTGCTCGATTACAAAGAAAAACTTTTTCGGTATAGGAGCTAAATATTTGTTTATTAATTATACAGAAGTTCAGAAAAACATTGGTACCGTCGGTTTCAAGCCCAACACAAGGGGAAACCGTTAATGGTAACACGTAAATGATGTTCAGCTCTCGTCAGCCATCTTGTTTGTTTGTTTGTTTGAAAACAACATGGCTGACGAGAGCTGAACATCATTTACGTGTTACCATTAACGGTTTCCCCTTGTGTTGGGCTTGAAACCGACGGTACCAATGTTTTTCTGAACTTCTGTATAATTAATAAACAAATATATATATATATATATATATATATATATATATATATATATATATATATAATCACAGGTAAGGAATACATTTTTATAACATGAATAGGTTAGCCAAATTTATCATGAGTGAGTAACTAGATCCAATAACTGGTACATTTTTTGTTCTTGTGATTAAGAGAGGTAGTGTTTGATTAACACTGCTGGGGACATGATTAAATATGCTATTTTGTTTTTAAATCCCCAAAACAGTGTTTCATGGTAAACAACTGATGATCCCTTAAATTAACATTAGGAATATTGTAAATTCGAGAGAGCAAATTGGTGCATTGATTTCAGGTGATTAAATGACTTACTGCCTAAACAGTTTTGCAACAAATGATAAAAAATATATAAAAATTAAATAAGTTTTTTTTTTATATATAGTTTTAAAGGTTAAAAAACTTCCAAGACTATATATATATATATAACTACTTCATTTACTCACATAAATTTAATATACGAAAGTATAGATTTATGCGTAAATTTTAAGTATTTACTTCAAAAGTGCTCAGTACGTAGGTAGAGCTAGTTAGTAATTTATAAAATATATATGGCGATTAAGCTACACTGAATATTCTGCGTTTCATCCACTATAGGATGCGTCAGGCTTACGCATCCTATAGTGGATGAAACGCAGAATATTCAGTGTAGCTTAATCGCCATATATATTTTATAAATTACTAAATTACTATATATATATATATATATATATATATATATATATATATATATATATATATAGAGAGAGAGAGAGAGAGAGAGACAGACAAACAGACAGACAGACAGATAAATAATTAGATAGATATATACACACTGGATTATATTTAAAAATACTGGATGCTAACATATACATTGGGCCTCTCAGAACTACATTGATATGTTTTAAGGAGAGGGAGAGAGAGAGAGGGGAGGAATTGATGAGAGTTGGATATAATACAAGCTTCAACTTACTGTGAGGTGTGGCCACAGTGGAATTTATGGCCAGTAACAAATTGCTTCTCTGTGAATCCAAAGTAAGACACATGGTTGGGGAAATCCAACCACCGAGGCTGAAGAGACGGTACACTTTGATAATAAATCAAAGGGAGAATAGTTATTCCATTTACTTTTCTCCACACAAATCAATTTTTAATGTAGGCTTAATTCAACTCCACAGAAAGGGGCATTCCCTTAAGAATGAAGGTGCCGGAAGCGATAGGCAATGCCCACCTTTTCTTCTCAAAGAAGAATAAAACTGCATTTGCTGCATTCAAAGAAAAGATACAACAGCCAAAACAGATAAATGCTTATTTGATGCATCTCACGAGATTTAAATCCGAGACAAGGTAAGATTAATGTACGTGAATACAACTTCCCAAAGAAAGGCGTAGTTTGCCTAAGAATAAAATTAGGCTATTCATTTTTCTCTAGAAAGAATGAATAAATGTTCCATATAAATCATGAACGTTTTCGATTCTTCGTCAAATCATCCCCAGGTCACAAAAGCAAATCTACAAAATGTTGAGAATTTCAAAAACTTTATATAAAACATACTAACAGGATCCAACGGAACGGGAAATATATTTAATCAACAAATATGTTTTGATAAAGCCGATATTTTTCTTGACGGTACAAAATATTAAATTTTTGGGATGGAAAAACTAATACAACGTGGAACGATAAAATTGTCGCCCTATAAAAGACAACATGATTCCATTTCCGTTTGATGAAAACATGTTTTCTTTTTCTTTTTTTTTTGTTGCCGACCATCTACTAGTTGGCCAGTTATGTATAAATCCCAAGAGTGATAAGAGCTTTCTATCATGTCTGAAAGTGACACAATGTTCAACGAGCGAGATCGAAAATGCTCTCTACCAATCCAAGTTATAACTACAGAACCATTGCCAGCACCCTCAAAATGCATCGCTAAATTGCTACGAATAAAGGGCTTACCCAGGGTTATTAAAACAAAGGTTCCAGCCAAGCCTTTGGTGTGGTTTCAAGAGAGGGCCACATCATGCCACCTCCCATCTTCAAAATTGGCTTGAAAGTTAACACCAAAGTATACCTGGATGTGCTGAAGGGTGTGATAATCCCCTGGCGCAATCAAGTGGCCGCTGGCATGTTAAAGTTGAAGTTATCGAACTTGATGTCCTTCTATATATTTAGTTATGTCTCTTGTCTCGAGTGGATATTCAATATGGCGTCCGGCCAACAGTAACACGTCTTATGTTGTGGGAAGTACTAAGTGAACTAACATTGGTGACAGAGCGTATTCTTTCGTGTGACAGATATTATATCTGTTCAACTTACATTGAAACGCAATTGAAAGAAATATGGCGTCATTTACGAAACAGTCATCTATTTTGCAAAGTGAAGAAATATACACCGAGTTGAAATAAGACATAAGTATATGATCTATCTTCACGGATTTACCCAAGGAAAAACTGGGCCCACCAGTATTTTTCCATTGCCACAAAACATAGGAGAATGCATTTGACACTTACAAAGTGACATCACATATATCGGCCAAATTGACGGAGTAAAAATAATTACGGACAAGTTGGATGAGATATGTTTTAGGAACGAAAACACGATGACATACATGTCATTTAAGGAATTTTACTCTCACAAAAAGCTGCTGGAATAAACATAAACAATTTTTTGGTGCGTTATGAGTTCTTGTACCAGAAATTACGTAAATACGGAATTTCTCTGCTGGAATGAGTCCAAGCATTTTTTTGTTTTAAATGCAGCGAATGTATCGGAAGAAAACGAAGAATTAGCGAGGACATGTGGAAGTTCAACCTATGCAGCAATTAAGGATAGTTTAAAAAAAAAGAAAGTGTTTTCTGATATTTCTCCATTGGTGAAAAATGGCTTAAATAACCCTGTTTCAATATTAAAATATAAAGATAAAAAAAAGACATTTCACACCACGATTCAAACCCAAAACCTTTAGATAATGAGGACGCGCTCTAAGATGACGTTGACGAAATTGTGTCGGTTTTTTCAAATATTTAAAGTAAATCATGTTCTGATGTCGTATGACGCATGCGTAGAAGCGAACTTGTCATGAGAGGACGGTTTTTGCTGACCCCTCCCTGTAGACAACTGATGATTTTAGGGTGAAGAAATTTATGTTTTGGGCCAATTTTTCAATATTTGTCGGGCGAATGGTTGGAACTTTAAAATAATACCAATCTCGTGAAAATCCGTGACCCGCGTCGAAAGTTTTTGCGAGACATACAAACACACATACATACATACACACATACCTACACACATTTTCGCTTTTATATATATAGACTAGCGGGGCTACCCGGCCTTGTTCGGGGCCGTATAAACAATGAGAAAATTGAATTTGGTTTTTGTAATATATTTGTTATTCTTATGAGAGAGGAATTTTGTATCGTTTGTTATTTCGAACAAAAGAATATTTTACCTACATAAGATGGGTATCAACCATATGAAATAATTGTATCTTACCTAGGGTAGGTCATTTATAGCATGTACATGAAAGGACGGGTAATATGATAAATACACATTTATCTCATCAAATCCCAAGCGATGCCAGGCATTTTACTAATATATATTCTCGCCTATTTCATTCAATCCCGGGCAACGCTGGGTATTTTGCTAGTATATATCTCAATCAATCTCATTAAATCCTGGGTGACGCAAGGTATTCTGTTAGTATATATTTCAATCAATCTAATTCAATCCAAGGCAACGCCAAGTATTCTGCTAGTATATATTTGCATCTATCTCATTACATCCCAGGCGACCGTGTATTCTGCTTGCATACATTTGCATGTATCTCATTGAATCCAGGGTGACTCCGGCTAATCTGTAAGTATATATGTGGACGTATCTCGTTAAATCCCATAATTCTTGGATTGTTACAAATTTCGGAAATGTAAACCACATTATCGCTCACCTGCCTAAAATAATAACTTTGAGACATTGTCTTGGCTGGTTTTTCATTACAAACACATCATCCAAATAACTCACATTTCATCATTTTTTATAATTTTTGGATATGTTACTAATTTCAACAACCATGTCACATGATTTAACTTACATTATCGCCACCACTCTTACTAAAATAAAAAACTTTGATACATAGGCTATGGTATGTTACTAATTTCGACTATCACTTTTCATGAGTAAATCCACATTATCGCCCCCTTCTATCACTAAAATAATAACTTTTAGACATGGCATGGCTGGTTATTTCATTACAAACCCACTAAAGAAGTAAGTCACATTATATCATTTTTCATAATTCTTGGATATGTTACTAATTTCGACACTTATTTTTAATGAAGTAACCAAAATAATCGCGACCTCTTACTAAAATAATAACTTCCATACATTGTCTGGTCTGTCTACTTCATTACGAATACACCAATCAAATAACTCACATTTTATCATTTTTCATTATTTTTGGATATGTTGCTAATTTCGAACGTCATTTTTTCTGAGTTCAATCACATAATCCTTCTCCTCTTACTAAACTAATACCTTTGAGACATTTCTAAGCTGTTTATTTCATTACAAGCACATCAATGAAATACCTCACATTTCATCATTTTTTATAATTCTTGGATATGTTATGAATTTCGACAATCAAATTTAATGAGTGCGCACATCTAATCGCCCAATTCTTACTAAAATCATAAATTTGCTACATTGACTGGGCTGTTTACTTCATTATAAACACACCAATCAAATAACTAAAACTTCATTTTTCATAATTCTTGGATATGTTACTAATTTCGACAATTATTTTTAATGAAGTAACCTAAATAATCGCTCCCCTCTTTAACCGACACGATCCCTTTCCTCTTACAAAAAATAACAACTTTGATACATCTAGCCTGTCTATTTCATTACGAACACACCAATCAAATAACTCACATTAATCATTTTCATAATTCTTGGATATGTTACTAATTTCGACAATCATTGTTTATGATTTAACCCACATAATCGACCCCCTCTTACTAAGATACTAACTTTGGGACAATATCTGGTCTGTTTATTTCATTATAAACACACCAATCAAATAACTTACATTTAATAACTTTTCATAATTCTTGGATATGTTACTAATTTCGAGAATCGTTTTTCATGATTTAACTCACATAATCCCCTCTCTTCTTGCCAAAATAATAACTTTGAGACATTGTCTCTGGTTATTTCATGATAAACACACCAATCAAATAACTCACATTTTATCATTTTTCATAATTCTTGGATATGTTACTATTTTCCATGATTTAACACACATAATCGCCCCTGTCTTACTAAAATAACAACCATGCGACATTGTCTAGGGTGTCTATTTCATTACAAACATACACATCAAATAACTAACATTTCATCATTTTTCATAATTCTTGGATATGTTACTAATTCGACAATCATGTTTCATGAATTAACCCACATAATCCCCTTCCTCTTACTAAAATAATACATTTGAGACATTGTCTGTGCTGGTAATTTAATTACAAACACACCAATCACATAACTCACATTTCATCCTTCTTCACTTTTCTGGGATATGTTACTAGTTTCGACAATCATTGTTTATGATTTAACCCACATAATCGACCCCCTCTTACTAAAATATTAACTTTAAGAAGATATCTGTGCTGTTCATTTCATTATAAACGCACCAATCCAATAACTTACATTTAGTCACTTTTCATAATTCTTGGATATGTTACTAATTTCGACAATCGTTTTTTATAATTTAACCACATAATATCCTTTACTTTTGCTAAAATAATTACTTTGTGACATTGTCTGGCGGGTTATTTCATTACAAACACACCAAAAAAATAACTCGTATTTCATCATTTTTCATAATTCTTGGATATGTTACTAATTTGGACAATAATTTTTCATGATTTTACGACATAATCGCATCATCTTCCTATATGGGGTATTCTGTTAGCACAAATATCCACCTATCTGATCCGATCCCAGGTATTCTCCTAGGAAACATCCCATCTCTTACATCCAATCCCAGGCAACGTCGGGTATTATGCTAGTACAAATATCCAGCTATGAAGCCATATCCAAAAGCGTTCACTGGCGTAATATTAGATTGATTGCATATAAATCTATTGATATTCGAAAATGAGGCTACATCCAAGGGAGATCACTTGCATATTATAACAATGATTGTACATTATTCTAATGGAATCTGACAGTGAAGCTACATCCAAGGGAGGTCACTTGGATATTATAACAATGATTGTATATTAATCTAATGGTAATCGAGAATGAAGCTACATCCAAGGGAGGTCACTTACATATTATGACAATGAATGTATATTAATATAATGGAATTCTAGAATGAAGCTACACTCAATGGAGGTCACTTACATATTATGACAATAATTGTATATTAATCTAATGGTATTCGACAATGAAGCTACATCCAAGGGAGGTCACTTGCATATTATGAGAATGATTGGATATTAATCTAATGGTATTCCACAACGAAGCTACATCCAAGGGAGGTCACTTACATATTATGCCAATGATTGTATATTATTCTAATGGTATTCAACAATGAATCTACACCTAAGGGGGATCACTTACATATAATGACAATGATTGTATATTAATTTAATGGAATTCGACAATGAGGCTACACCCAAGGGAGGTCACTCGCATATTATAACAATGATTGTATATTAATCTAATGAAATTCGACAATGAAGCTACACCAAAGGGAGGCCACTTGTATATTATAATGATTGTATATTATTCTAATAGAATTTGACAATATAGCTACATCCAAGGGAGGTAACTTACATATCATAACAATTATTTTATATTAATCACTCGCATATTGTAACAATAATTGCATATTATTCTAAAGGTATTCGACAATGAAGCTACATCCAAGGGAGGTCACTTACATATTATGGCAATGATTGTATATTAATCCAATGGTATTCCACATGAAGCTACATCCAAGGGATGTCACTTACATATTATAACAATGATTGTACATTAATCTAATGGAATTCGACAATGAAGCTTCATCCAAGGGAGGTCACTTACATATTATTACAATGATTGTATATTAATCTAATGGAATCTGATAATGAAGCTACATCCAAGGGAGGTCACTGGCATATTATAACATATATACTGTGCAAGCACCTTCTAAATTTTTCAAATTGGACATATACTGCACAAGCACCTCCAAAATTATCAAATCTGACCTATAATGCACAAGCACCTACAAAATTTTCATATCGGACCTATACTGCACAAGTACTTTCTAAATTTTTCAAATTGGACATATACTGCACAAGCACCTTCAAAATTTTCAAATGGGACCTATACTGCACAAGCACCTTAAAAATTGTCAAATCGGCCTATTATACACAAGCACCTTCAAAATTGTCAAATCGAACCTATAATGCATAAGCACTATCAAAATTTTTCAAATCGGACCTATATTGCACAAGCACCTTTAAAATTGTTGAATCGGACCTATACTTCACCTATGTCATACAATCCCAGGCAACGCTTGGTATTCGGCAAGTACACATTCACCTATGTCATACAATTCCGGGTGACGCCGGCTCTTCTGCTAGTGGATATACACCTATTTTATCCAATCCTGCGCTATGCCGGGTATTTTGCTGGTACAGATATCCACCTATGTAATCTATTCCGGGCAATGCTGGGCATTTGGCTAGTACATATATCAACCAATTTTTTCCAATCCCAGGCGTCGCCGAGTGTTCTGCTGGGAAAAGTTCCATGAATTTTATCCAATCCCAGCCATGCCAGGTAATCAGCTAGTATATATGTCGTGCTAGTGCTATGTTATACATTTCAGGGCGACGGTGGGTATTTTGCTCGCACATATACACCAATTTTATCCAATACGCATGTTTTTTTACTTGGTATTTTGGCTAAGATCAAAGTGTAGTATCTGCTCTTAGAAATAAAGCGGTTTCATCTTTCGCCCCCTCCCCCTTACTCATATTATGCCTGCCACCTTCCTCCCTCTAAATAGAATTAGTTTATATACGAAAAATATATAACACGCGTCTTTTTTTTTACTTGGTCTTTAAATCTCGTTTCCTGTCTAGACATAAATAAGAAAATGTCGTCTGGCTTTGTTTTCTTTTTGTAAAAACATCGATCGTTAATATTTTTTGTAAGCATATTTCTTTTTTTACTTCACATTTTTGGCTTGTTATTTTTCGTTAAACTATCGTATCTAACTATTTTTAAACCTGCTAATAACTTTGGTAACGTTTTCCTAACGTGAAATTTTTGTATTTTGATGTGTGTGATAGTCGTCTTTTACTGATAACACATTCTCTCTAATCAATGGTTTCATATACATATCGGCATTACAGCTTGCTTATGTCAAGGTCACGTGACATGACTCAGCGTCTATTAAATTACGTATAAATATCGTTAAAATGTCACTTTTTTGGGGGCCCCCCTGTAGAAAAAGGGTCAGCTGAGTAACTTAGATTTGACCTTTCGGGCCCAAAATTCGTCCGGAGAGTGGGGCTTTAATATGAAACCAAATTTGTGAATTTTTGTTCTGTCTGTAAAAAGTTTTTAGCAGACATACAAACATACATACATACATACATACATACATACATACATAATACATTTTCGCTTTTATATATATAGACAATGAAACAATGTTTCAGCAAATCTCCTCACTAACTTAATGTACTTGCAATAACCCTTATCCCTGAGTGGCTTCCGGGCCTTGATAAGTGGTGATCACTGTGTAAAAAAAAAAAGACAAGCGAGGGGTTCCCGGCATTGCCCGGGTGTTTGTAGGTGTGTGTGGTGTTAAATAAAAAAGAAACCGGTGGGGGGGGGTAGGATCGAAGCCGAAGCCCTGAGGCGAAGTTTGAAAATAAAATCGGCCAGCCAGAATGAAGCATTGTTATAAGCGAATAAGTGAAAGATGTTTGAAAGTCGTCGAGCGTTACGACGACGACGATGATGGCGATGTAAGCATTGTTATAAGCAAAGTAAGAAAAGAAAACAACTTTTTAATCAAGCAGGGGGGTAATCAAAACATCGAAAAAAACAAAAAATCTAACGTAAGGCAAACGAACGATGAAAACAGAAAACGAACAACGTGAAAAATGGCTAAAATAAGCCTGTTTCGATATTAAAATTTAAAAAATCGGTGGGTACCCAGGTGTTTTTTGGTGTCGCTAAGAATAAGCGAAGTAAAAAACAAAAAAACAAAAAACAGGTGGGTACCCGGGTGTTTTTTGGTGTCGCTAAGAATAAGCAAAGTAAAAAAAAAACAAACAAAAAAAAAAACAGGCAAACGAACGTTACGTGAAAAATGGCTTAAATAATACAGGGTTCAATATTTAAATTTAAAAAATCGAAAAAAAACCCCATCTCACACCATGATTCGAACCCAAAACGTTTAGATAATGAACCAAGGCCTTAACTACCTGAGCTGAACCGACGTATATAAAATTTGTTCGGTGTTTCAACTATTTAAAGTAAACCAGGCCACGACATAATGACGTCATCTGACGCATGCGTTGTTGAACCATCCCTGTCGAAAATTGTCGATTTCGGGGTGAAAAGGTTAACATCTTTCTTTCTCTCTCTCTGTGTTTGCGTCTCTCTCTCTCTCTGTTTGCGTCTCTCTCTCTCTCTCTCTCTCTCTCTCTCTCTCACTTCGTCTTTGTAAAGTTTAAAATGCAAAAATCAAGTATCATGGTTCAATTGTGCTCTAAACAGAAACATTCATTTCGAGCGCGCCTCTGTAATATCAAAGAACCTACTCTTGATTTGATATGCCTTTCTTCTTGCGCGATAATAAAACTTCTCAAATGCACTTATGATGTAAGGCTGTATAAGACATTAACTTTAATCAAAATCCCCTGTTTCTTGTTTCATCAGATTTTTTTCGATTATCGATTATCAATACGTATTGAAGACATTATGATACAAAACCTATCTAAGAACATTGCCAGGCACATGAAGTTCATTTGTGTGAAATTAAAAAACAAATAACCCTAGCCATTTAGGAGTCTATAGGGAACTCACTCACACATCCACACCCACAAACACATCCACGGTTCCGTTTTTATAATACTAGAATATATATATATATATATATATATATATATATATATATACACACACATAACTACTTAATTTTATCACATAAATTAATATACGAAAATATAATTTTATGCGCAAATTTTCAATATTTACTTCAACAGAGCTCAATACATAGATGGAGCTAGATAGTAAGTTATAAAAATATATATGGCAATGAAACTACACAGAATATTCCGCGTTTCAGGCATAAGCCTGACAAATTCTCACAAGAATGAAACACGAAATATTCTGTGTAGCTTAATTGCCATATATATTTTTATAACTTATTATATATATATATATATATATATATATATATATATATATATATATATATATATATATATATATATATGGACAGCATTTTTTCTCTAATTCATGTTTCGTTGAAGAGCAGGAACTTAAATGCTCTATAGGAGAATGTGTCTCCAAAAACAACACGTACATCGGCATGACTAGAACCAGTATCTCTCGCCGGCTAACATGCCACCTGTCTTCCCCGAATATAACAATTTACCAACAACTAACGGCACACGGCACCCCCAAAACCGAATTTAGCGATATACTAATTAAAAACACTGCTATTTTAGCCGTCGCGTACTGTGATCTACGCCTCCTTATTATTGAAACCCTACTAATCCCGTATGGAAATAAACAACCATCAATCAGGCTCAATATGAAGGGGAAGGCATGCTTCAAGTATTTTAAGGATTTTAAACAATTTTGATCGTTTAAATGAATTTTTTTTATTTTTGTCTCACTCGTCTAACGACGACTTTTGGAAGTCGAAAACGTTCGCGAATACAGCAAATTTCTTTTCAAACTCGGACAGAACTTTTTAACACTATCCTACAAAAAAGAAAAAAAAACGGATTGCAAGAGAAACAAACAGGAATTGTCCCTGCTCTTAAACGAAACACACACACACACACACACACACACACACACACACACACACACACACACACACACACACGTACATATATATATATATATAATTTAAATCGTAGGAATATTAACTTCTATATTTGGCGTTTTTTTATCGAAAAGTTTTCACTGGGATATAATTGAAATTTATTACAAATTAAAAAAAAACAAAATATGATCAATAGATATGAAAACTGAAAGAAAGGGAAAGGCGGGAAAAGCAGAATGTAGGAAGTCAGATAGAAAAATCTATATAGGAAAGAAATATAGAAATTAAAGCAAAATGGTCTCTGTTCAATTTTGAGAGACAACGAATACCTCCTGCAAAGGTGCCGGCGCGATTAATTGTGCAGCAAGGATTGTGCAATCACTAACCATACACATCTTGAATCAGTACTCACTGGGTTCAATGGCAAGGAGAAATCTAGGATGACTGGAAACATGCCGAGATAGGCAAAGAGCGCTGTACATAACCTGGTATTACCAAATGGTCACATTTTAGTACTGACCAGGTTCAATGTTGCTTAACTTCTGCGATCTAGCACGAACTGGTGTGTCAACGTGATTATGCGGTGTACATGTAATGAAGGTACATAGAAAAAGTGTTGTAAATTTAACATATTAAGGTACGAGGTTTTCGATATCTATTTTGCTTCTTCATTTCATTTTGCTTCCCCCTCTTTTCTCACCTCCGCTTTCTTCTTTACCTTCTCATTTTTATTGTATATACCATTTTTTTTATTATGCGTCTTTCCCTTTTTTAATCATCTCCTTTCTATGAGGGATTTTTCTCGGGGTTTGGGGCCCCAAGCCTAGGCCATTGTTGAGGTACCTTGTTCTCTGTAGACTAAGATATGACCCTGTGCAGTTCTAGGAGGTCCACCCTGCCAGGCTTTGCCTTCTTGCTCTCTTTTTGAGAAGGGGATAAGTTATTGCTAGTTGTTTCAGATGTCTTTACGAGGAATGCCGATGGGGCTGTCCAGGCAATTTTTGCAGACTATGATGCTCTTTCTCTAGGGCTCTGGCTTTTCAAATCACTGTTTCTCGACCTTGTAACACATTATTTCCATATGTTGGAGAGAGATAAATATCATCTTGTCAATATAATAATAAAAAAAAACATTGCATAAACATCTATAAGTGGATGAAGATCGGATGACATGAAAGAAAATTAATGTAGCGCAATTTCTTTGTTGTTAGTAGAGAGAAACAGAGAGGTCGATTGGATGAATTCAGTAATTAATAGTACAAAGAAAGAATCAAATTAAGCATTTGTGGGGAACTCTCCGGTGAAATTTGATCCATAATTTAATTGCGAATATTCTGTGAAATAATCACACACAAAAAAAGCTAAGGCAAACAAAAAGGAATCCAGTGTAGATATGTAAGATGAATCCCATAATAAGACACGCATGTTCGCCACACGTACACACACACACCCACACACACCCACACACACCCGCACCCACACACACACCCCCACACACACGCGCATTCCACACACATTCGCTCCATACACGCACACACACACAAACACACACAAATATTCCGCACACACACACGCACACATTCCACACACACACACACACACACACACACACACACACACACACACACACACACACACACACACACACACACACACAAATTCCACACACACACACACACACAAATTCCACACACACACACACACACACACACACACGCATTCCACACACATTCGCTCCACACACGCACACATACACACATTCCACACACACACACGCCCCCCCCCACACACGCAGTCCACACACATTCGCTCCACACATGCACACATACGCACATTCACTTCACACACGTACACACACATACACATACACTAACTATACGCACACATATTCGCTTCACGAGTGGGGATTTTGTATATTGGATTATTTAGGGGAACGGTTCATCAAGAACTTGTTTACATTAGACTTGAAGACAATCAGATTGTAGTCAGCTGGAAAGCAGACAATCGGTAGAGAGTCCACAGGCGTGCAGTTCCAAGAAAGAAGCTTTGTTCATGGAATCTACATTTAGGTTTAGGCACAGATAAAGAGTGTAGAAAATGATTGATAGTGGTTTTGGCTAAACGAGTGTTTTTCGTGAAAGTTTGACTAGGGGGGGGTCATAGATTGAAGCTCAGACGAGCACTTGCCATGAAAATAACGATAAAGTAGAGACAGGCTCGCAACGTCTCTTCTGTGGGAAAGATGTTAATAAAGACCGCCACTATGAGACGATCACAGCTGGATGTAATTAACCAATGATGATGTGATTAATTGCAGCGTAAAATCCGTATGCAACTCAATAAATCTATTGTTTCTCGACCTGATGTTTATCAAATCATTGAGTGCTGTCTTTTATAAAAAAAAATGCTTAATATCAATTATTTTTCAATGTTTCATATCAGCAACAAATTCGGGCAGATGTATACATTAGAGGTGTTCTTAGTCAGATTGGCATGAAAGAAAGTATGGTTTTAAATAAATCCTTCAGAGTTGGTCGTTCGATTGAGATAAAATACTTGGTAACAAAAACCCATTATGTCACGATAGTGTTAACGTCCTCTTGTTAAATATAAAGGACCTTATGTTAATAGTGATTAAGTAAGTTAATATAAAATTTGACTGGCACACTGAGTGCAAGTCGAAATGACACAAATCTGTAAAACATAATCATTTCCAGGGATTAATCAAAGATGGATGACATATAAAGTTAAAACCCAAATCAACAAGTCGGGCAGGGTAAAATAGAGATTTGAGCCGAGTAGAATCGCTGAGAAAAGAAATATAGGTCTCAAATTACTTGGTACATGGGAGCCGTGCAATATGGACTAAAAAAATAATGGAGTCTGCCCATGGGAGCCATGTGGGACACACCACCCTTAATGCTGAAAGAAAACCTTGACTATCGCTAAGAGCGAAATAACTCCACTAAGATCTCTGTTTGAATGTGTCTCATTCAAGTAAAGTAGATGAGTTAACTAAATAATTAGTTAAGGGAACTCTAGTCTTTGTCCTGTGTAAATTCTCACAGAAATAAAAACCTTTAGGGACTCTCAGCGAATGTGTCTGTACTCCTTTCTGTGTGAAAAGAAGTTTTATTTGTCTTGCACCACTGATGACGGAGCACGGTCAGAGTAGATCAAAGCATACGAGGAAGACGAAGCAATCACTAAACGAAAAGGGCAAAACGATAAAGAGAAACGATGCCATCAGAGAAGGACGATAAAAGCTCCCCTCACCTCCCTTACATATAAAGACTCTTAATTTGATTAAGGAAAACATAGCGCTCTTTTTAAAGCAACATTGTGCCATGCAATTCCTCTGATAAGGCAGACAATTATTATAAATACCCGGATCTTCTTAACCCCCCCCCAAAAAAAAAGAAAAACCCCCGGTTGTCATGTACTAGACTTGGTGCGATTCCTCCTTGTGCATTTTGCGCTTCGGAATGAAGAGTGTGAAACTTGATGGATATTATATTCCCAGGAAAACTGACAGCTAAGTACTTTTCCTTTCTCATTGTATATTCTTATTTTATTTTTAAGACTTTGTGCGTTATACATCGGAATTATAATCACCCTCTTCTGTCCGTGGGCGGCTTCATCTCTCGACTTATTAAAAGCAGCAAAATAAATTGGATGATTCGTCTAAATTGGAATGTTCATTAAATGAAAAGCTGGCTTTTCTAAAGGCTAAAGTAGAACGCACGCACACACACACACACACACACACACACACACACACACACACATATATATATGCATATTCATACACACATGCACATAAAACACACACAGACACACACATTTATAATATACACATTCAAAAAAGCTTTTAATTATATATACACGGGAGAAAAATACATGCACATGCACGTCAACAGACACATACACACATACACATATATATAACAAACAAATGACAAAAGTCTATATTCCAAATTTCCTGATGTTGACCATCTTACAATTTATTCCTTCAATTACGTTGACATTAACAATTCTTGACAACAACTGTTTTGTAGCGCAAAATCATTGACTTTATTATTATATAAATCAATTAATCTATTCTGCCCTTAACCCATCAGAATAAATAGTAACTATTAAAAGAAAAGAACATGTATTTGGGCATGATTACAAAATTCGAAAATTTTGAGAGAAGTTGCAGTTACCTTTTATTTTATCTTTTATTAGGCCATTTTGAATTTTTGTAATTACATTGAGCTTCATAAATTAAGGATTAGTATAAATAAAAGGTGAAATATAATTGAAAAAAATCATATTTTCACAGAAATTTATATATATATATATATATATATATATATATATATATATATATATATATATATATATATATATGATGTGAAAAGGAAGCGGAAGACCGGAGACTCGGTGTTTCGCCCGAATTATGCGGGCTTTTTCAAGAGGTGTGGTCACTGACGAGAGGTTCGATGTTTTTAGTTTTATATATACTGGGGGAGTGTATCCAAATAAAACTATTATACAAATATACAAAAAAAAAAAAAAAAGAAAAAGAAAGAGTATTTTCGTGTAATATTATTTTAGATAAGTGGAAAGAAATGTTAAATAATCCTTTTCTCTGTTTGATAGTGTTAGTAGAGTTAGAGATAAGAGCAGATTCCAGCAGACGGCGTGTTGATCTACTATGTATATGCTTTAGGAGGGTCGCATTTTTGAAATCGAATATATATTTGTTCTTTTTTTTTGTATATTTGTATAATAGTTTTATTTGCATACACTCCCCCAGTATATATAAAACTAAAAACATCGACCCTCTCGTCAGTGACCACACCTCTTGAAAAAGCCCGCATAATTCGGGCGAAACGTCGAGCCTCCGGTCTTCCGCTTCCTTTTCACATCACATCATAACGTCGGATTGTATCCATTTTAAAATTCATATATATATATATATATGTATATATATATATATATATATATATATATATATATATATATATTCCCTCTACAGTCTCAATATTTTATCTCTCACTGCACAATTATTTTGCGCTTAATATAGATATTGCATTCCTATTATGTTAACTAGCATCTTCAATCTTCTTTTGATGAGAAGCATTAGGCTTCGAAATACCATGGTGTAAAAGGTTTTACATATCCTACACCTCTAATTATTTAATAAACGAATAAATCTATATACATCAATACATATTTTTATATTGTCGTTTTCTTATTTTATTCATACTCTATATAAGCCTCAAAACAATTTGTTGAGCTTTGCATTATCTAAATAAGTCTTCTCTTAAAGAATCGGTCTTATTCTTATTCTTTTACCTACCCCTATATATTCCATAAAAATACTTTAATAATTAAGAGCTTAATAAATAATTAAAAGGAGCATATATATATATATATATATATTTATATATATTTATATATATATATATATATATATATATATATATATATATATATTATATATATATATATTATATATATAAAATTAAATGAAATTTTTTTTTCGGAGATCTTCAGTCCAAAACGGATACGTACAATATAACCTTTTTTTTTTTTTTTTTTCGATATTTGCATTTTTTAATTAATTGATTAAATTGTACAAGTACCCCAAAAAGAAAACAACAAAAAAAAAACATGTACTTGCACATAACAATCATACGGTTAAAAAATCTTTTCTTGGAGAAAAAAAAAACCCAACAAACTTTCTGTTGATTAATAGTTTGCTAAAAAAAAAAAAATAATTAATACTAAAATGAAATAAACATTTTCATTTTTCAAGGTAGTTTTTTTTTGTTATCTTGAATTATTTGCATTTGTATTTTTTCCGTTTTTTTTTTTTCGTTTTTTTTTCATTAGTCTGCGTCTGTTACGATGCTTGACTGACACTAATAATTGCCGGTCTCGCCCGATCCATGCTTGACGGGAATTCACAAGAATTCGGGTCAAATTATGCAATTGCATCTGCACTCTATCACATTCGTTCACTTTCTTCTCATACCACAACATCTAACGTTTTGTGTATTTCATCTGACTCTGTTCAATAAAGATTATTCTTGACAAATAAAGGTTATTAAGATAGAGAAATTCTGTACAAAACTTTGTCAAGAATAGCGTTTATTGAAAAGAGTTTGATTAAATATACAAAAAGTGATTGGTAGGTTAAGTAGCATTACCAATCTCATTTCACCCACATTCTAGCACATTCTTTCAATTTACCATCTACCTCATGAGCCTTTTTTTATCTTACAAGCCTGGGTTTCCGACGTTGCCTGGGTGTTTGGAGGTGTGTGCTGAGCAAAGAAAAAAAAGTGATAGTAGACAGGCAGGCTCGAACCCGTATCGCAAAGGAGGAAAAGAACGTGAAAAAAAGTGACGTCTTTGCTTTTCGTCCATCGCCAAACTGGAAGTGACGAAGGTTTAAATTAAGGCTAGTCAATGGAAAAGAGGGGATAACTTTCGAAAATATCGACGAAAAAAAGGCGACCCATCTCTATAGAAAAGTACCAAGTTGAGGATGAAGCAATTAATGTTTTAGCTTCAAAGCGATACCAATCTTGTGAAAAATCCGGCGATACCAATCTTGTGAAAATCCGGCGCCTCTGTCGAAAGTTTTAGACATACATACTATACATTTAAGTAGACAGGTAAGATTCATATTATAGACGACAACATCCAACTTGTTGTGTATTTAATCGGACTGTAACAGAGCGTGGGCGCACGTATGGTAGCTGTATACAAATGTCCGAGCCGTGTTCGAGATGAAATCATGGCAAGAAAGAAAGAAAAAATTATAAAAAGAAGAACGTGTGCGAAGACCGATGATCACATTAGAGAGAGGACACAGATAGACGTGTAATACACATGAGCCGAAAGCGGCAGGTTCGAACAACAGACAAGGTGTTAATCTGGAAAGTACCTGGAAATATATGTCTGTTGTTTAAACGGAAAAAAGTAAATGTAGTTATTCCTTGTCTTTGTTTCATTGCGATGAACTCTACATGTAAACGTGTACTATGGCACATAGCTTTAATAAATGCTACTAAAACAAATATCAAATAAAAAAGCATGATTTGTATTCATTGTTCCTATTCATTTTTAGTTAGTTTTTGCTTATTATTTAATTCTTATATATACTTGTACATTCTTTCCAATATTTATTCCTTTAAACAAACTTGCACACAACAGATTTTCTTTACAGGCAAATATATCGGGATAGACAAAAAGCGAGCCATAAAGAAGAACGCTATTAATACATAAACGCCACTAATTGTAGCTTCATGATTGTTGAACTCCGGCAAAGGATGAAATAATAATGATCAGAAATGCTGAACAGAGAAGATTAAAGAATTCATTGATCGTTCTAAACTGATTGGCCGAGCTTCAAGTCAGAGATCGATAGTTCTTCCTCACAGTTGATTAATAATTATACGCGGGTTTTGCTCCATTTGTATTGCGCAATGAAATGGGCTCTTAAAAAGAGATAAAAACAAAAATGAAAGGAGCTGAATTGAAAGAGAATAAAGAGTTCATTCTTTAAAGTAATTTATATATATATATATACCTTAGTCTTGATCCGAACGGCCAAGGCCATAAGACACAGCGCATGCTAATCGTTGTAATCAAACTATTTTGTTAAAAATCAGTATATTCCTTTGATATAATACTGCGAAGTAAAATAAAAATTAAATAAATAAGATACACATAAATATAATAATAACTTGTTGCATGTCTTAAATTTATGAATAATAAAAACGACTTTTTTTATTGGTTAAGAATAAAATACTACCTTTGCGCATGTATTATTTTTACGTATAATTGAGTAGACAATTTTTTTTTTAATTCGTCCAAAAAAATTTTCAACGGGAAAGGTAATGCTTTAAAAAAACGTCGGTTTTACCAACGTTTCGAAAAGAAAGAAACTATATTTGAAGTAAGCCAGGTGTTATTTGTGCTTTTGTTTGAGAGTCTCTCTCTCTCTCCCTCTCTCTTTCTCTCTCTCTCTCTCTCTCTCTCTCTCTCTCTCTCTATATATATATATATATATATATATATATATATATATATATATATATATATATTAAGGAATATTACTTGCGTTTGATATATATATGCATATATAAAATAAGAATGACGTAAGTAAATGGATACGTTCGGAAGGCTAAAAGCAACGCATTTTTGAATATAACTAATTTATTTATTTAATTCAGATATGTTGATGAAAGTATTTTTTTCTCTCTTTTTCCTGGTCTGCAGGGTATAATTTTGCAAGCGAGTGTGTTAGTCCATAAGTCTATTAACGGTATGATTTTCAAAAAACAGTAATCAGCAGGGTGTCACGTTAGCTGCACAAAATGAATAAAAGAAATATTACCTGAGTTTGAAGCGTTGTATGTATTTCAAATTAAGAATTCCGTATATAAACGAATACGTTTGGAAGGCTAAAAACGATGCATTTTCTTATATAAACACGTTTATTTGTTTAATCCAGATATTATGATGATCGTCATTATCATCATCATCATAATAACTAATTATTTTCATTTTCATCGTTATCATTATAGTCACACTATTGTCAGTGGTCGTCCGCATCATCATTATCAACACATTATCGTCATTGGCGTCATTGGCGTCGTCGTCGTCGTCGTCTTCGTCATCATCATCATCATCATCATCATCATCATCATCATCATTACATTATTATCATTGCCATCATCATCATCATCATTACATTATTATCATCGTCATCTTCATCATCATCCTCACATTATTGTCATCGTCAACATCATCATCATCATCATAATTACATTATTGCCATTGTCGTCGTCATCATCATAAGCATCATCGTCGTCGGCGTCGTCGTCGTCGTCGTCGTCGTCGTCATCATCATCATCATCATCATCATCATCATCATCATCCTCATCACATTATTGTCATTGTTTTCGTCATCATCCAAAGCGTTGTCATTGTCATTTGTTTTATAGCGGATTAATATAGATTGCAGCTCGAATGGACATTTGTCATGAAAATAACGAGACATGGCAGTACAGAGATCTTGAATGCTTTGTAGTGCTGGAAATTAAAAATTGAAAGACACCTAGCATCGCTAGGTAAGATGATCTTTTGTGTGGAGCAGTTTCATAGTGTTTAACATCTTTCTCAAGGACACCCCAGACAGTTTAATATCGTTTCTGGACAAATTCTAATGAAAAAGAAATAACAATACAAACGTGACAAATATACAATTCAAAGTGGGCATAAGGGTAATGATAAATCAAGAGTTTCTCTAGACCCCCCTCTCCCAGCAAAATACCCAAATTAGGACCTCACTAATGTATGTGTTAACAGTAGGTAGCGTCCATAACATCAAGGGAATACTACTCTATCACTCAAGTCATTTCCAGAATCCTTGAGGGCAGTAATTGTACAATCAGCCAATATTCATACATAGTTCCCAGTGCTGGATATTGATCGGGCAAAGTTGTACTGGTTGACAATTTTTATGATTAGTCATGCCAAAACTTTTTGTTAGCTAAAATACGTTTTAGAATAATTATTTATTTATATTTAATAGTTACCAAGAATGCTAACTCAAAAAAAAAATGCCATGACAATTTAGTTAACCACTAAGAAATAATGACATGTAAAAACATCAGGTGATTATTTTAGTGACGTCATTTAGAGAGAGAGGGTGATCTTTTTGATGTACTTAGAAATTAGTTAGAAAAACTGTTAGTGAGAGAGAGAGAGAGAGAGAGAGAGAGAGAGAGAGAGAGAGAGAGAGAGAGAGAGACGGTGGATAGATTGTGATGGCTCTGAGCAGAGGTGGTCAGAAATGGCAATGGTCAGAATCAGTGTGCAACTTTCCAAGAAGGGGAAATAATGGAATAAAAAGTTTTCGAAAATAAAAGCCGAAGCTCTGTCGTTCTTTTGGAGAATTTTCATTGCAGCTTTCCGTCAAGACGAGACCCAAGATGGACCAGATATGTTTCCCGATCGGACAGATAGTAAAACCCCATATAGATGTTATTGGTCCTTTGTGTTATAAAGGTATTTATGCATATGCTTGTTCCATTATAAACCGTATTTAAATGTACATACATACACAACGTGTACACTAGACGAATAGAAACTCGTAAATATATAAATCCCACTACATTACACAAGTAATAATTATTTATTTCTTGATTAATATTTGAAAAAAAAAGAAAAGAAAAGAAGCAAACAAATTGTAAAATAATTGATATACTACAAATAAAAACGAAAAAGATGATTGTAATATATTTCAAGTCAATTTTTAATTTTTCCTATCGCAGAAAACAGAAAACTAATTATTATTTAAAAAAAGTCACACACACACACACACACACACACACACACACACACACACACACACACACACACACACACACACAAAATGTCCAAAATAATACAGCGTATTTTTTTTTTGAGAAAACAGTGAACGATTTGTAATAATGTTCAAAGGTTGTGGACGGAAGAGAAAAGGCCAAGAAAAATTCTGTATAGTCATTAAAAATATTAGACATTACCCGATTTGTTTATTAATTAATATAAAAAAGCGGGGAAAAACAAAGTTTGTAATATACTTCACCTCCATTTTTATTATTTGTTACCGACCAAAATAATACGACTTATTAAATCTGCTTTTTTTTACACTACTCGAAATGTGTATGCCATAACTGAGTTGATATTTTCAAGATGGCTGTCTGTATGTAGTATATGCACATGAACAAAATGCTAAAAGAAACCATCATTTTGCGTTGGTGGGAGAAAATATCGAACTTATCTAGTTATTCAAACGCATGAAAGGCTGTTTTAGCTTCTCAATCAGCCCAATTATACAGAGATTTTGATGCGGAGAAATCTCACCTTCGGAAAGGAATGATGGGTATAAGGAACTAATGAACTTATTTTCCCAATCCTTTTGAAATGCCGTCAAGAAAATGCTTTGCAGGCAACGTATCTTGCTTCGTATTGGTTTCAACAATTCTTTTTAGTCAGACGTGTAAATCTTGCCTTTGGCAATTGCAGCAATTTGTTACATCTTTAGATCTGTATGAGTATAGAAAATGCAATTCTTGGTTGAAAAGCATTGAGGAGGAGGAGGGCGTGAAATTTAGTTGTAGTTGTGGTAGAAGTAGTCCCGTTGGAGATGGTCGTATTTAGAGATATTGATGGTTATGGTAGTTGTAAATGCATTTGACAGTGGTAATTATGGTAGCTTAGGCAGTGGTGGTAGTTGTATTTGTTGACGATGATTGTAGTCATGTTGGACGTATTTCAGTGGCGATGTTGATGTTAGTACACGTTCTATTTGGTAATGAAGGTTGCATATTTATAGTGGTCTATGTGAAAACAAAAGCAGTTATCAGAAAAAGAGTTCCACAAACCTGCAGCTCTAAAACAAAGAAACTACTGGAATAGGAAGTCGTATTGCATGCATAAAGTGGCACTGCTGTTTTAACACCATCGGTGACCACAGTTCTCCAAATTGTAGAGCCATGGTAATCTCGGAAAGTAAAGACGGTAGTTTCCCGTTGCTTTACATCTTGATTCGGGGGTGCATCTCCCTCTGCGAGTTAAACGTACCCTCAGATATCAACCTGAAAATTTCTACGACTCTGCACGGTACATACAGCGCTTAGCCTTCCAAAATGGTCACCCATCTGGTACTGGCCAGGCTTATCGTTGCTTAACTTCGGTGATCTGGTGAGAACCGGTGTGTCAACGTGATTGTGCCGTATACGTTGTATTACGAGGTATCAGAACAGCAAATTGATGGAGACCACTGGATCAACGAATTAAACGAGATTGAACAAAGAAAGCAGGGAATGGATCCGATAATTCCGAAGAACGTATGCTATTATATATAATAGTATTTATAGACAATACTGAGACTAGCAAGATCACGTCTGTGAGAGAAACGTTGCAAAGAAGAAGAAAGAGTGTAGCCAATCAAATTACAGAGAAGTTTCTACATCTTATCAAGAACTTTCAAATGGGATAGAGAATCACCAGCTCAAATATGACAGCAGTACTCCATGCATGATATTTGATTTGTTATTCTTTGTATTGATTTCTTCTTTCTTTCACAGTTCTATCAACATTTACTGGAATTAAGATGTTGCTTAATAGGTCCAAAAGTAGAAGGTTAAAATTCTTTTTTATTACACTAACAGATCACGCTCATCAAGGCCAGAAAGCCACTAGTGGATAAGGATTAATGTGTTTGCTAGGTGGATGGGGAGACAACACCGTGATGGTTGGTAACGATGATTGAAACTGAGCAGAAACTGATCATTTAAGAAAACGGCTCGACAAGAATTTGTTTACATTCGACTTGATAACAACTATGTTGCTGTAACCTGGTAGGGATGCCCTTTTCTCTTCCCTGCAACCTCTTTCTCACAGAAAAGACGTTGCAAGCCTGTCTCTGCTTTATCGTTATTTTCATGTCAAATGCTCATCATCATATGGTTCCCCCCTTGCCAAACTTTCATGAAAAACACTTGTCTAGCTAAAGCCACTACCAATAATTTCCCCCATAAACATAAACGTGGATGTCAGGAACAAAGCTTTTTTTCTTAGAACTGCACGCCTATGGAACTCTCTTCCGTTTGCCTGCTTTCTAGCTGATTACAATATAATCGTCTTCAAGTACAACGTAAAAAAATTCTTGATGAGCCGTTCCCCTAAGTAATCCAATTTACCAAATTTCCACTACTTACGATTACTACGGTAGTGTCCCATTTACTACCGTACAATCATTAATACTTATCCTCGAGTATCCCTATGCCTTAATAAGTAGCGACTCCTATATATATATATAAACGGAAAAGCACCCCACAATATTGTATTCCAAACATTAAACGTAAAGCGTACAAGAGAAATCATTGACAGGAGTTGTGATTTTTGTTGTGAATGTTTTACAGGAAAAGGAAACCATAGACTGATTAAAGCTCAGTCGAGCACTTACTCTGATAATGACAACAGAGCAGAGAAAGACTAGCAGCATCTTTTATGCGAGGAAGTGGCTGCAGAGAAGAGAAGACGACATCTTTCACTATATTTCGAAGTTGATTTTATAATCTTGTCAAGTCAGGAAAGGATGATCTGCACAGACAACACGTTTACATGAAAAATATGACTATGTATCATTTTAACACCGTGTCTTTCTCAGACGGCATACTATTTCATAATTTACCGATGTATTTAACATTGGATCTACACTTGTAGTTTTTGCTTTCTATTTTTTTTCTTTTTACTGAGGATGCTTTTTTCTTGGATACTGTTATTTTTTTCTTCGATACAAATGAGACTGCTCCCAAAATTCATATACGAAGGACGGTATTGTATATATATATATATATATATATATATATATATATATATATATAGGGTGGCCGAAAAGTCCCAGGACACTGGCCGAAAAGTCCCAGGACACTCTATTTTTAATATTTTATGTATATATAAGCATGCGATTATTGCAGCTTTTGCTAGCGTATCAAGGAATTCTCTAAAAAAAATGGCACAAAGAACCTGGAGGCGAATGGAATTGTGCAAGAACAATGAGGGCCAACATACTGATCCCATAGACCACTAAATTACTCTAGTTGTTTTCTGCTTTGTTTCTAATAAAGTTCTCTTTTTTGTTGAATATATGTTTTCTGTGTGTTTTATTAAAACATACTGTGTTTTATTAAAAATACATGTATAGTGTCCTGGGACTTTTCGGCCACCCTGTATATATATATATATATATATATATATATATATATATATATACAGGGTGGCCGAAAAGTCCCAGGACAGTATATATATATATATATATATATATATATATATATATATATATATATATATATAAGAAATTAAGCTGTAAGTTGAAATTTACAATCAAATTTATTGTTCAACGGAATACTCAAAAAAAAAAAAAAAAAAACAATGTACAAAGCTCTTTGAAACTCCGCGGAATAAGGACTTTGTAAATTGTTTTTGTGAGTATTCGGTTGAACAATACATTAGATTGTAAATTTGAACTTGCAGTTTTAATTTCTTGTCTCTTTAATAAGCTCTGCTCTACTCTCTATTGTATGGGTATTGAGCTTTTTTTATTTTGTTGGGATTAAAATATCTATATATAAATACTGGCATTTATATTAGATTGAAGTTTACCATTGCTTATATCAAGTAAAAACCTCATCTCCTTTAATTTCATTATATATATATATATATATATATATATATATATATATATATATATATGTATATGTATATATATATATAAAATAAAAATTAAATTTACCAAAATGATCCAAGATGGTAAAACTAAAGTATTTATAAATATTAAAGAATTGATATTTATAAAGTAATCTCGACCAGATGTAAAAGCTCGATAAAATTCCAATTACATCATTTCCTTGGATTTTACTTGTGCAAATGGAGACTCAATTAACTTTCTTGGAGTTATATTTTTGGATTTTACCGTCATTGGATTATTTACCTTTGCATCATTATTTACTATCCATTCACGTAAATCACCATTTTCTTCATCCTATTCCCTCTGCTTCACTTTCTGTTATCAAGTAAGATCTTTGACTTACTTGCAGTTTCATCAAATACTTTTGTATGCAAAATCCGATCCCCCATTTTGCTAATTCCTACCCTCTGATGAGAAGGAAAGTATTTCTTCGAAACTTCGCGGATTAAGGACTATCCACTGATCAAGTGTTTCCTTTTCAGATTAAATATGTTTTTAACTCTTTTTTAAAGTGTTTTTAACATGTTTTATTAACTGTTTGTTCTTATATATATATATATATATATATATACATATATATATATATATATATATATATATATAAATAAAAATTACAATTAAATTTACCAAAATGATTCAAGATGGTAAAATTAAAGTATATTATAAATATCAAAGAATTAATATTTATAAAGTTATCTCAGCCAGATGTAAAAGCTCGATAAAACCAAATAGGAAATAGAGCTTATAATATGAACAAACAGTTAATAAAATATGTTAAAAAACACTTTGAAATGAGTTAAAAACATATTTAATCTGAAAAGGAAACACTAGATAAGTGGATAGTCCTATATTCCTACGTACACACACACACACACACACACACACACACACACACACACACACACACACACACACACACATATATATATATATATATATATATATATATATATATATATATATATACACGTGAGATTAATGCCAGAAGAGTGAGTTCCGTTATAGAAGCGTTGATTTAATTTGAATAAAATAAAATACGCATCACGTGCGCTTGAAATTTATAATTTAAATATATTTCAGAGTCAAACTCCATCCTCAGTATATTGTTTCTTTCTCTTTTCTCCTTCTTCTTCTTTCTTGCCATGTTATAAAGTTTGAGTAAGGAAAGTCTGTTTGTAAAGATTCGCGCGTTGTTTCTCAGCAGTTGTATTTTGAAATGCTGGAACAGTGCCATTGGCGACGCGAGATTAACGCCAGGGGTGTGAGTTCTGTTATAGAAGCGTTGATTTAATTTGAATAAAATACGCATCACGCGCGCTTGAAAGCCAAATTACACCGCAATATTACGAAAATAAACATTTTATTTGCTTGAAATGTATAATTTAATGTAAAGAATCTCCACTATTTGCGCTACTGCATATCGTCGTTCTGATAAAATTAGATCCGTCGAGAAACGATGTGATTACATATCTACTATTATATAAAAGGAACATTTTCTCTGTGTGTGAGTTCGTTCTCTATGAACTCCGAAACAGCAGGGTCGATTTTTCATGAAATTTCACGCAAATGTACTTCATGTATCTAGCAGTGTTCTTAGATAGGCTTCGTGTCAGAATGTTTTTGATAAGTATCAATAATCGAAAAAATCCGATGAAAGAAGGAACAGGCGATTTTGACAAACGTTTACACCTTACACAGCCTAACATCACAAATGCATTTGAGAAGTTCTATTACCACACAAGCAGAAAGGACCGGCATATAAAATCAATAGTAGGTTCTCTGATATGACAAGGACGCGTTCAAATTTAATGTTTCTATTTAAAGCACAATTGTACCATAATATATGACGTTTGCAGTTTAAACTTAAATTCAAGCCATTATCATCACACAAGCAGAAAGGACAGGCATATAGAATCAACAGTAAGTAATTTGATATGACAGTCGCGCGTTATAAATAAATGTTTCTGTTTATACACAATTGAACCATGATATTTGTACTTTTGAATTTGTAAACTTTAATTTAAGTCGTTATATATAAAATAATTTTATAAAATCAACAGTAGGTTCTCTACAGTGCAATGTAGACTACAATGTATTGTAGACAAAGTCACTGCTGAGAGGCATGTGTAGATTTCTTCTTGTGTACCGCGATGGGTCCCCAACTAGAGCAGGTAATCAATCGATTTGATGACCATAAAAATATAGGAGTGTGAAACATTCGTTGATCCTCAATTAATCCCGGGTAACGTCGGATCTCCCTGCTAGTCTTACACAAGTAAATGAAAACAATTAAGAATCCTCTACCCTGAAAAGCAAGCTCAATTCTTTTATCCATTTAGTATTCAAACAAAAAGGAACTGCTTGATCAAAATATCTTGAGATTCTAAAGACTGCTGTTCTGTTAATTGTGGTAAACCTTTTAGGCATATTCTATTTGGTATTAACGGCGTGTTGATGGTGGATCGGTGGTTAACGACACGGATTGACAACCTGAGTGTACCAGGTTCGAATCCAGTACTTTCCACAGAAACGCTTTTACTTAGGAATGTTTTCTAGAAAAAAAAATTCCAACTGGAAAGATATAAGAGAAACGGATGCCAACAATAATCATCTGATTCATGCAAAATGAGCGATGCTGAACAACAATAATAAAACTTTAAAAAATAGTTTTCTTTGCATTACATTTTTTTGATGATCAGGTGACCTTGGGTTTTAAAAAACGAGTGAAGAGTGATAACTAGGGCTATGACAACAGCATATTCGTTTCATTATTTGACGCTCGAGTGTAAATATCAGTTAATATCTTATATGTTTTTAGATAGAGTGATGTGGTTCTCGATTGATTAACTGTATCTATCTGTGTCGGATATATACTCGAGAATAAAAAAAAAATGAAAAGAATATTCTCTTGTCATAGCCCTAGTGATAACGTACGTACGAATATAAAATTGCCTTAACATATTATTAAATAGAGTCTTCTGAGATTATATTTATTGAAATCATAATACTTTTGTGTACAAAGTATATGAAGAGTAATACGAAATATGGAACAACGGTTTCAAACATGGACGTCTAGTGTGAATGCAGACGCCACAATATTATTCTACAATACGATCTTGGGGTAGAACAGATACTACACTTTTTAAACTAATTCGAAGTTAAGAAAGTGTATTGAGTCCGAGTTTCACGTT